>NW_017676833.1:16980-18436 GCF_001879085.1 Nicotiana attenuata
CTAGTTGATGCCAGCATAACCTGATAACTTTCCAACATGGAGTCTCACTCCCTAGTTGATGCCAGCATAACCTGATAACTTTCCAGAATAGGGTTCCACTCCTTAGTTGATGCCAGCACAAGCTGAAGACTTTTCAACATAGGGTCTCACTACCTAGTTAGTGCCACCATAACCTGATGACTTTCCAACACAGGCCACCATAACTTGATGACTTTCGAGCATAGGGTCTCACTCCCCAGTTGATACCGGCATAACCTGATGACCTTCCAACATAGGGTCCCACTCCGCAGTTGATGCCAGCAAAACCTGATGACTTTTCAACATAGGGCCCCACTCGCTAGTTGATGCCAGCATAACCTGATTACTTTCTAACATAGACTATCACTCCCTAGTTGATGCCAGCATAACCTGATAACTTTCCAACATAGGTTTCCACTCCTTAGTTGATGCCAGCATAACCTGATGACTTTGCAACATAGGGTCCCACTCCCTATTTGATGCCAGCATAACCTGATGAGTATCAAGCATAGGGTCCCACTCCCTAGTCGATACTGGTATAACCTGATGACATTCCAACATAGGGTCCCACTCCACAGTTGATGCCAACAAAGCCTGTTGACTTTCCAATATAGGGTCGCACACCCTAGTTGATGCCAACATAACCTGATGACTTTCCGGCATAAGGTCCCACAGCCTAGTTGATGCCAGCATAACCTTATAACTTTCCAACATGGAGTCTCACTCCCTAGTTGATGCCAGCATAACCTGATAACTTTCCAGCGTAGGGTCTCACTCCCCAGTTGATGCCAGCATAATGTGATGACTTTTCAACATAGGGACTCACTCCCTAGTAGACGCCAGCACAACCTGATGACTTTCCAGCATAGGGTCTCACACCCTAGTTGATGCTAGCATAACTTGATGACTTTCAGACATAGGGTCTCACTCCCTAGTTGATGCCAGCATAACCTGATGACTTTCCAGCATAGGGTCCCACTCCCTGGTTGATGCCAGCATAACGTGATGACATTCTAACAAAAGGTCACACTTCCTACTTGATGCCAGTATAACCTAATGACTTTGCAACGTAGGGTCGCACTCGCTAGTTGATGCCAGCATAACCTGATAACTTTCCAACATGGAGTCTCACTCCCTAGTTGATGCCAGCATAACCTGATAACTTTCCAGCATAGGGTTCCACTCCTTAGTTGTTGCCAGCACAAGCTGAAGACTTTTCAACATAGGGTCTCACACCCTAGTTAATGCCAGCATAACCTGATGACTTTCCAACATAGGCCAGCATATCCTGATGACTTTCGAGCATACGGTCCCACTCTCTACTTGATGACGGCATAACCTGATGACCTTCCAACATAGGGTCCCACTCTGCAGTTGATGCCAGCATAACCTGATGACTTTTCAACATAGGGTCCCACTCGCTAGTTGATGCCAGCAT
>NW_017676833.1:25031-25418 GCF_001879085.1 Nicotiana attenuata
ATGCCAGCATTACCTGTTGACTTTCGAATATAGGGTCGCACTCCCTAGTTGATGCCAGCATAACCTGATGACTTTCCATATAGTGTCCCACTCCCTAGTTCATGCCAGTATAACCAGATGACTTTTCAACATATGCACCCGCTCCCTAATTGATGCTAGCATAACCTGATGACTTTTCAAACATAGGGTCCCACTCCCTAGTTGATGCCAGCGTGACCTGATGATTTTCCAACATAGGATCCCACTCCCTAGTAGATGCCAGCACAACTTGATGACTTTCCAACATAGGATCCCATTCCCTAGCTGATGATGCCAGCATAACCTGATGACTTTTCAAACATAGGGTCCCATTCCCTAGTTGATGCCAGCATAACCTGATGACTTTTC
>NW_017676833.1:30027-30518 GCF_001879085.1 Nicotiana attenuata
GTCCCACTCCCTAGTTGATGCCAGCACAACCTGATGACCTTTCCAATATAACTTGATGACTTTCCAACATAGGGTTCCACTCCCTAGTTGATGCCAGCATAACCTGATCACTTTTCCAATATAGGGTCCCACTCCGTAGTTGATGCCAGCACAACTTGATGACTTTCCAACATAGGGTCCCACTCCCTAGTTGATGCAAGTATAACCTGACTACTTTTCCAACATAGCATCCCACTCCCTAGTTGATGCTAGCATAACCTGATGACTTTTCCAAAATAGGGTCCCACTCCCTTGTTGATGCCGCCAGCATAACCTGATGACTTTCCAATATAGGGTCCCACTCCCTAGTTGATGCCAGCATAACATGATGACTTTTCCAACATCGGGTCCCACTCCCTAGTTGATGCCAGCATTACCTGTTGACTTTCGAATATAGGGTCGCACTCCCTAGTTGATGCCAGCATAACCTGATGACTTTCCATATAGTGTCC
>NW_017676833.1:32845-33422 GCF_001879085.1 Nicotiana attenuata
TAACCTGTTGACTTTCCAATATAGGGTCGCACTCCCTAGTTGATGCCAGCATAACCTGATGACTTTCCATATAGTGTCCCACTCCCTAGTTGATGCTAACATAACCTGATGACTTTTCCAACATAGGGTCCCACTCCCTAGTTGATGCCAGCGTGACCTGATGACTTTCCATCATAGGATCCCACTCCGTAGTTGATGCCAGCACAACTTGGTGACTTTCCAACATAGGGTCGCATTCCCTAGATGATGCTAGCATAACCTGATGACTTTCCAAAATAGGGTCCCACTCCCTAGTTGATGCCAGTATAACCAGAAGACTTTCCAACACAGGCACCCACTCCCTAGTTAATGCTAGCATAACCTGATGACTTTTCAAACATAGGGTCCCACTCCCTAGTTGATGCCAACACAACTTGATGTCTTTTCCAGCATTGGGTTCCACTCCTAGTTGATGCCTGCGCACTTTGATGACTTTCCAACATAGGGTCCCACTTCCTAGTTGATGCCAGCATAATATGATGACTCTTCCAACATAGGGTTCACTCCCTAGTTGATGCCAGCATAACCTGATGACTTT
>NW_017676833.1:37921-38345 GCF_001879085.1 Nicotiana attenuata
AACTTGATGACTTTCCAACATAGGGTTCCACTCCCTAGTTGATGCCAGCATAATCTGATCACTTTTCCAATATAGGGTCCCACTCCCTAGTTGATGCCAGCACAACTTGATGACTTTTCCAACATTGGGTTCCACTCCCTAGTTGATGCCAGCGCACTTTGATGGCTTTCCAACATAGGGTCACACTCCTTGATACCAGCATACTCTGATCACTCTTCCAACCTAGGGTTCACTCCCTAGTCGATGCCAGCATAACCTGATGACTTTCCAGCATATGGTCCCCTTCCCTGGTTGATGCCAGCACAACTTGATGACATTCCAACATATGGTCCCACTCCCTAGTTGATGCAAGTATAACCTGACGACTTTTCCAACATAGCATCCCACTCCCTAGTTGATGCTAGCATAACCTGATGACTTTTCC
>NW_017676834.1:0-20325 GCF_001879085.1 Nicotiana attenuata
GTCAAAATTCACCTAACGAAGCTAACCAAATCATAAAAACTCCGATCCAAGCTCATATACAAATAAGTCAACTCTTGGTCAAACCTTTCAAATTCAAAGCTTTCAACTGAAACTGTTCTTTCGAATTTATTCCAAATTTTCCTGAAAACCAAAACCAACGATCTACATTTGTCATAATACATAACACAGGGCAAGTCATGCCCGAGAACTGGCGATCAAAGTGCAAAAGCTCAAAACGACAGGCTGGGTCGTTACATCCTCCCCCCACTTAAACACACGTTCGTCCTCGAATGTACCCAGAGTTGTTCTAAAAGCCAACCAATCGCTGAATAACCTTACCATGCATATACCCAGGGGTGATCCCACGTCACCCTAACTCATATAGGTCCGATAACACATTTTAACCAAAATCACACAATCCAGTCTAGCCCATAAATCATAGAACCACATTTCACTATCATCACGAGATCAGAGAACCTCACATCTATATTCAGAATAAGTCCGAACCAGCTGTAATAACCCATACTTGCAACCTCAGGTGCAATTATATGATATACCACATAACTCAAACACTCGAAACGATAACTTCTATTCACAGCAGCTGCACACAACACCCGAATATCGGTAGAAAACCTCTTATCAACTAAGGTCTTATTTCAATACTTCTATACACTGCCGACGATAAATGAAACACGTAATAAACCGTAACCATTTCTCAGGTCAACCATTCATGAAGCCACTCCCCTTTTGACTAATACCACAGCAGACTTCCGAGCCGAACCTCAATATTATCCTTCCAACATGCTAAAATCAAATCTGTTCGTATTCATTAATGACCCCAACGATCACCTCGAATCCAATACACCACTCTGGTGACATGACACATCAATACAGGCCTAAGCCACAACTTGCATAATTCGCGCACTCAATAAGAAACGGTCTGAACATACTCAACTCATGAAAGTGACCCAAACAAAAGAGTTGTACTCAAGCTCCTCAGTACCATCACAACACAAAGCTGAGACCGCGTCTCGCATCATAGAAATAGAACACATGAATCTACCCCGAAAGGTCATATCCCCACGTAGCCTCGCTACAATGCATGATCCTATCCAAACACTGTTACACATGAAACACCTCAAGTAACTATGCTCAAAATCGACAGCCACGCACAATTTGATGTTCGGAACCAAAGCAAATCATTACACCCACGGTGAAACAAATAACATACGCCACGCAACCCGATAGGACATAACTGATACGCCGTTCACTGAGCAACACTCAATTACTCTTCCCGCTTGAATTCCACTAAGAGACCCCAATTGAACCGCACCATATGTGCCTATAACCTACAAATCATAAAATCTCTCAACACAGAAAGGTAACTCATAGATCTCATCTCTGATAATCTCAACAATGGTCGAATCAATACCTCCCTCAACAATGCCATTCGGAGCCAACCAAGCCGACTCAAGATAGAACACTCACCCATATTGGCCTGCCAACGAACTCCTTATCAAGGAAACCTGAAGCTGCTCCTTCCACCTTTATAACACTGCCGGTGCCATACGATACGATGCAAGGCAACAAATCAATACCGAAATCAACAACCTTGCCCGGCGACATGCCCAGCCGCAAGAAACACATCCGAGAAGTCCCTCACCGGAACTGAATAAATATGAGGAGCCGTAGCACTGACACTCATCACAAGAGCCCAAAATAAGAAAGACAATTCCTTCCCAGCCGTCCACTGGGTCTTTGAAATATAAGACTCTCCCTAATAGGACATAATCTGTCGAACATCGCCACTCAATCCGTGGCATTTTCCGGCATAGCCAAAAGCGCCGCCTTATCGCAATAGTCCAGAATAACACAACACGGAAACGACCAGTTTGAACCCAATATCACATCCAAGATCTAATATCCCAAGCAGCAAAAGGTCCGCTCCGGTCTCCAAACACCGATAGCCTCTAAACAGTGCAGATGCACACGATCTACGACCACAACATAGCCTGGGTATGAGAATTTCCGGTCTCCAATTCCATGTAGCACACAAGTCACCATACCTGATCCCAAATTCCGCCGTCCGAATACATATCGCACCTCGGGTACCCAGTCATTCCACGAAAGATATTCTAAAAATTTCCCATGTGCCATATAAGCAACTCGAATATCAGCAGTCGATCCATCCTGAAAGTGCCGCAATACTACTAAAGTGCCATCAACTTAATCACATTGCCCTTTTTCTGAAGCCTATACTCCCGTCAAATCGCGCCCAAATAACAATACCATTTCCTTAATCATCTGAGACTACCCGCTGCCTAAGAGTGTTATGAACTTCCCTTCAGAACTGAACTGAAACCTCATACACACAAATCTCGATCCTCCACAACATACCGCATATACCATACCATCCAAGGATAACAGGAAAACTTTTATCTCCCTTCCGAGCCACAGACATCTACGCACTCAACTAGTCAAGAACTTCCATTGATCCCATCTAGAAGAAAAATCATTACACATTCCATGTCTCTCATATTCGTAGAAAATGCACCTCTTCAACCATGGTAGAAATCAACAAGAACTCTCTCAATTCCGTTTGCATAAATTAAACTGCCAGGATGGAATCCTTCTAACTCGACCAAGCTAAGCAAGCCATCAAAACCCAAGAGCATTGCTGCAAAATACTTGTAAGGGCTCATTACCTCGAACACATACGAAGAATTAATCATATCCTTACCATACCGATTCGGTCTACTATCAAGCTATTCCATCTATCTAATTTCCCTTCTGATTCATCATCAACTTGATATTCCCCCTTGTTGTAGCACCACAGTTCCTCAACCCAGGCTCACTACACGAGACCCAAGAACAAGACCACACTGTCTAAGACCCATAAGCCATTGAATCCTCTCTCAAATATTCCCAGAAACACCACATTCCAAAATACTTTACTCTGAAGAACTTCCTGCGAATGTAAACCTGTTACCTTTACTTTCCAGATACTGATACATAGAATCCCATAATTAACATAAAATACCACAAGTCTTGACCTTTTCCAATGAGAACACAGTCTCTAACCACATACACAACCTTAAGACACCTGATTGTTACATGTAGAATCTTGAACACATTAAAATCATTCTCGAGAGTTATTTACTTCTTATTCAAACTGCAATTCACCTGATCAAACGAACATAACCACCCGTGCCTCATTAGCACTCTGACACCGCAGGATATGACCTCATCCCAATACAAACAAACATCTTCCTGCTCCATGCACCGAGCATTCTTTACCAACAACAGCTTAAGACATCCTGTGATTCTCATACATCTACGAAGAACCATATAACCTTTGTCAAAATTTTGCTTCACTCGTGCCATCCTCGGATCAATTTTCGCAACCAGAACTGATTCGTCAGCATGCCTCAAACCAGAACCAACATAGCACATAATCGTACAATTAGCTAATCAATAGCAAACTCCCCAACTTGGCTCGAAGCCACAGATCAAAACACTCCCAACAACTCATAACGCACATACTCCATTGCTGCCTTAATACCATAGTGAGATTAAACTCAATCCTTCATAAGCTTGTGGAAACACAAATCATCTAGAAATTCTTTTTTTTTAACTCTTCTGCAAATCTCGCATTCACTCACACAACAGTTAAGCCCACTCTCTAGGCGATCCAACTTAGATGTCAACACGTTTTCTTCACTTGTAAATGAGATATTCTAATAGATAACATAAGGATCACACAACTTTAGAACACTCCGCAGGAGATGACCCACCTGCTTTGCCTCCAACTACCATTTCTATATACCTTTCACCGACCTAAACTGTACGCAGTCGCTTAGTCTCGCAACATAAAATTTTTTACTTCACTCTCAACTGGAAACATGAAAAGATTCTTCACGCGCCCATAACTCAGGCTATACCTCGAATCGTAATGGAATTCAAACACCTAATAGTTCTTCTATCATCCAGTAGGCCTTCCTCATCACCTCCAAGTCACATAGATACACCTTGCAGCACTAACATACTCACCACGTAGCTAACCAGCCGTCACTCCCACTAATAGGGGCAATGCCGAACATATAAGTTCGAAACACTTGCTCACACAATCAGCACCTCGGTGCTCAAGCCATAGGAAAAGAACCGGCCTCAAGTCCTCCAGACTGGCCCAACATAAACTCACAGAGTCCTCGATCGGGGAATCACAATCCATCAAGGCACATTTGATACTGAGCACTAACGCGCGCGTACGAACACGTGGAAGGAATTTCAAGAGTTTCTTTTCAAGCTGAATCAAGGACGCACGATAAGAATTCAAGAATGTGAAGTTCTCCTAAAGGTTCTGCAGCCTCTCAAGGATAAGTACAGACGTCTCCGTACCGATCCACGAGACTCTACTAAACCAGCTCATGACACGCGAGACCAAGTAACCTAGGCTCTGATACCAACTTGTCATGACCCCAACCCCGGTCGTGATGGCGCCCAACACACTGCTAGGCAAGCCCGACCAATTCAACAACCTTAACCCTTTTTATACAGTTCATGATTCAATTAACACAAATAATTACTAAGTCATAATACTGAAACTCTGAAATATAATTAAAACATGCGGAAAACCCAAGTAGAAATACTACTACACATCCCGAAGAATCCGGTGTCACAAGTCTGAGCCTCTAATACACGGGTGTCAACCTACTACATCTTGCTCTAAAGAAATGCAGAAATAAAGCAAATAGGTTAGAGGGAAGATCAGGACTGCGGACGTCATGCAACTACCTTGATGCTCCCAGATATGATGCTCGGCAGAGAAATCCTCACTCAGCCTCAGTGGGTGCACATAGATCTGCACACAAGGTGCAGGGAGTAATGTGAGTACTTCCAACCCAGAGAGTAATAAACATAAATAAGGGTTGAGAGTAAGAAATCCTGGATAGGCACAATGTAAGCTATAAATACAGCAGTTTAATCAAGATAATGTCAACTCAATAAACCAATGAAAACAATGATGCTGCAATAGATAAGTAAATGAATGACAATCAATTAAGACATGCAACAAATAGTACGGTACTCTCTAGTACCCGCTGCGGCGTGCAGCCTGCTCCATTTATTTATCGTCGGCGGCGCTCACTAGGGTGTGCAGACTCCGGGAGGGGCCCCTTACGGCCCAAGCGCAATATCAAGCCATCTCGTGGCATCCATTAGGCCCTAAGCCTGATATCAATATCAATATAATACTGATGCGCCGCGCAGCCCGGTCCCATACTCAGTCCAGAATCATATAAGCCCCTCGGGCACAATAATATAGAAATATTCAGCCCAAACTTCATTAGAAATATTATTTAAGTTTCAAGTTTTGAGAAAAAGTGGCTGAGTTTGCAAAAAGGTACTAAATACTACGACTGAGTTCAATTGTCTGAAAATATGGTAAGAAACCAGTAAAAACAATCCCTGAAGGATTCAATCAGTTGGCACGAGGCCAAATTATGACAATGAATCCATTTTTATAAGGATCTCACTAAGCTTCAATCAATTAGGTAGTAATTTTATTAAGCGGGACGGACCAAGTCACGATCCCCGACGGTGCTCTACCCCACGCCCGTTATCCGGCGTGCAAGTCACCTCAACATAGCACTACAATGTGCAAATTCGGGGTTTCAAACCCTCAACACAGCATTTACATCTATTACTAACCTCAAGCCGGCCAAAATCCTAGCTCGCTATGCCCTTGCCTCTCAAATCGACATCCTCGCGCGTCGAATCTGACCAAAACCACAACGAATACGTCACATTATGCTATAGCATCAATACCCAATCTAAAATAATCGAAAAACATCAATAATCCCGAAATTGACAAAATTCGAGCCCCGGACCCACTTCTCGAAACTCAGAAATTTTTACGGAAAAGTGTTCTTCATCTTCTCCCGATTCCGTACATATAAAGAACACCAAAATCGGAGTCAGTTTGACCCCTCAAATCGACCCCTAAAGGTCTCATAATCTCAGGCCCCAAAATTCTATTTTTCTACTGTTTTTCATAAATTAAAGGATGGGATTATGGTCTATAATCACCCATAAACGAGTTTTAATAATAAAATCACTTACCTTTGTGATACCCACTGATTTTCTCTCTTAAAAATCGCCTCAAAAGCTCCTTCCCATTCAAAAATTGGAAGAAAACTCGACCTGCTCATTATAGGTATACTGTTCACACGTTTTACTGCTCCCAATGGATTCCTTGTGAAATTCTAATGAATTTAGGCTTTTGAATCACTCAATTTGACCTTATAATGAAGGAGATATGTAGGTTTTATGATTTGCAAATAGTGCAGGTTTTTAATACGCCGTCAGGGGCAATTTCGTCATTAACCTGAAAATCTGGGCAACCTTGGTAAAATGGCCATAAAATTCTCATACGATGTCCAAATTCTACGACTCTTTTTGCTACGGGTCCGTAATTACAATACGGATCTAATGCTTCATTCAAAACAGTAATCGGAGCTCATTTGTTCAATATGATATCATTTATGCTTGAAGAAATGATGTCGAAGCATAAGAAAAACGAGCACAACGCAGCCCAAACCTATCCGAAACTCACCCGAACTCCTCGGGACCGCATATGAACATACTAACACGTCACATATGATCATTCAAACTTAGTTGCACTCTCAAAACACCAAAACTAACATCAAAATACCAAATTTACATCGGATTCAAGCCTAAGTTCTTCTAAAACTTCCGAAACACGCATTTGATCAAAAACTCAACCAAATCACCTCCGAATAACCTGAAATTTTGCACACACAGCCCAAATCACCTAACAAAGCTACAGCAACTCTCGGAATCATATTCCGACCCTTGGATCAAAATCTCACCTATCAAACGGAATTCGGCAAAATACTAACTTCGCCAATTCAAGCCTAATTCTACACCGGACCTCTAAAATCACTTCCGGTCACACTCCTAAGTCACAAATCATCCCCCGAAACTAACCGAATCGTCGGAATCCACATCCAAGCCCTCTAACTCATAGGTCAACATCCGGTTGACTTTTCCAAAACAAGCCTTCCGTAAAGAGACTAAGTGTCTCATTTCCTTCCAAAAATTAACCCAATTCAACTCGTTCACACAAGACAGTGATAATGAAGCATAACGAAGCAGGAAATGGGGGAAACGGAGCTGTTCTCATGAGACGACGGGTCGGGTCGTCACAAAACCAGTAATAACAATCCCTAAAGGATTCAATCAATTGGCACGAAGCCCAAATATAGCAATCAGTTCAACTAAAATGATAATAAGTGAATTTCAGTCGAATACACAGTATATTCATCTACCAGGACGGACCAGGTCACAATCCCAAACGGTGCTCTACCCCACGCCCGGCGTGCAAGTCACCTCTATATAGCACTACGATGTGCAAATACGGGGTTTCAAACCCTCAAAACATCATTTACATCTATTACTCACCTCAAGCCGGCCAAAATCCTAGCTCGTTATGCCCTTGCCTCTCAATTCGACCTCCTCGTGCGTCGAATCTGATCAAAACCACAACGAATACGTCACAATATGCCAATGCAACAATACCCAATCGAAAACAATCTAAAAATAGCAAAAATCTCGAAATTAGCAAAACTCGACCCCCGGGCCCACTTCTCAAAACTCAAAAATTTTCACATCAATAGATTCCTTATCTCATCACGAGTTCACAAATACAAAAAGTTCTCAAACCCGACCTCAAATGGTCCCTCAAATCCCCAAATCAAATTTCAAATCCCTGGCCCCAAACCTTCGGATTTCACCCCAAAAACAAGTAATCTAGTCAGGATATTTGATGATAATCCCATATTATTGACTAACAATGACCGCAAGTGACTTATCTCTAGTTTTCACATGAATTCTTACTCAACAATCACCCAAAAACAAAATTGAAGATTAGGGTATAGAACTTACCTCTTTGATGAAGAACTTGAGGGATTTCTTGTTGGATTTCAAGGATTGGACAATATTTGTTTGATGAACAAGTCACTTGAGCTTCTTCCTCTCTCTAGAATTGCTCTTCCCTCTTTCTAAAAGCTCCAGAAAACTCCAAAATAACAAACCCCAAACGAGTTAAATGAAATGGGGTTCGGGTCTTAAAAACCCGTTTTTGTACTGCCACGCCGCATGGGGCACCGCATGGGGCGCCGCGGTAGTGTAAAATTATGCGCTGCTTTTTGTAATTTGGTCATAACTTCTTGTAGAAGTGTCCGAATGACAAACGGTTTGAAGCGGTAGAAACTAGATTCGAAAATCTTTCATTTGATAGGTTGTTCATCACATAAATCCTTATATTTATTCAGATATTCTTGTCCAAAGTTTGGTCTTGTGCTGCTCATTTGAAACTTTCGTCTAAAATGAAACTTTTCAACTTGGCTTGGACTTAGGCCTCTCTTTAGACCCCAAATCACTTATAATATGCCCCGTACACTTATTATCATATCCAATTGATATCCATCATATTAATAGTCCTCGTTCGCAGACAAAATAATATAATTAGCGCACATCAATTTTCTTAATAGCACTTCAAAAAATTTCGGCGGCGTTACATTCTCCCCCACTTAGGATCATTCGTCCTCGAATGAGAAGTAGAGTCCGCTCCCAAACACATAACATCATTTAAACTTGTTCCAATCATTAAAACACCTCAAACAACATCAAAACCATCAATTCACATCGAATTCAAACCTAAGTTCTTCTAAAATTTCCAAATCACCTCCGAATGACCTGAAATTTTACACACACATCCCAAATCACATAACGAAGCCACAGCAACTTTCGGAATTCCATTCCGACCCTCGGATCAAAATCTCACCTATCAACCGGAAATCGCCAAAATACTAACTTCGCCAATTCAGGCCTAATTCTACACCGGACTTCCAAAACCAATTCCGATCATGCTCCTAAGTCACAATTCACCTAACGAAGCTAACCAAATCATAAAAACTCCGATCCGAGCTCATATACAAATAAGTCAACTCTTGGTCAAACCTTTCAAATTCAAAGCTTTCAACTGAAACTGTTCTTTCGAATTCATTCCAAATTTTCCTGAAAACCAAAACCAACGATCTACATTTGTCATAATACATAACACAGGGCAAGTCATGCCCGAGAACTGGCGATCAAAGTGCGAAAGCTCAAAACGACTGGCTGCATCGTTACACTAAATTTGGATATAATTCAAACTTTAAACTCTTCATTTTACCCATTTATCCTTAATGAGAAGCTTTTATAGCCACACAAATGGCAATGGCCCCACAAACCTTTTACCCCTTAAGCTTTTAAGACCACAAGTTTCAAAAGTCTTCTTCTTTCTTCTTAAACTCCGTACCGAGTCAAACTACCTCATCTAATATAAAACGGAGGGAGTATTTTCATATACTGAGCTGACTTATTCCTTTGTAGGTTGCTGATGGACCGACGGCCCCTTCTACCAATCCTGCCAGTACTACTGACGATCATGTTGCAGCACATCCTCAGATAAAGAAGCGACGCGATAAGGATGATCCTGACAGCGTATCCGGGCGGGATGGGATGCACCTCAGGCCAGCGGCTGCATTGAAGCACACAGGCTGTGGGACACATTGATTTTCTTTATTTATATTTTTTGTACGCTATGTAAATATTATAATGTAAATAATAACAATAATTTTTTTATGTTTTCATAACATGCGCATTATGTTTTTATTTCCCCGTTTCTTCTTTATTTCAACACAAACACAAACACAAACATAGAAGCTTAACATAACTTAAATTCAGTACAACTAATGGAAACACATGACATGAGAAACATAAAGATAAACTACTACACTCAACACATACATGTCATCGTTTAGTCACGACTGCCTAGTATTCTCTGCTCCAACCACTTAAATTTTTCTTCCAACTTATTTTTTTCTTCTTCCACCTCTTTGAGTTTCGCCTTTAACTCCGCAACTTCTCGTTTGTATTCTCGTTCATAGGCCCACTGTTTTTTGGTCAAATCATGAAGATGCTACAAAGATTGTAGCATTCTTGCTGACATGGATCATCAATCCACACCTCAAAATTGCAAAAAATTTCGTTTTTGCCATAAAACCTGTTCACACACATCCAGTATCTGCGCCCAACTTGACCGTCATCCCAACAGTCCGCCATCATACAACGTTTGCCACATTGCACATTGCATATCGACGATACCAGTCTATCGTACTCCATTGTAAGTGGCAACTTAACATGACTCTGTGGTGATAAACTATAGCTCACTGAGTTATTCGCCAACACAACCTCACCCCCCCCCCCCCCCATATAATGAAACCCTAACTTTTCGCTCTTCAGACATTATGAAAAAAGCTTGAGAATTTAACAACAAGAAAAATTTATCACGAAGTTGGAGTATTTCTGAATGATTTTTCTCAAAACCCTTAATGCCTTTATATAAGGAAATGCCCAATCCAGGGGAGTCAAATTTTTGGAAGTAAACCGCAGTTTAAAAGGGCGTTTTATATATTTGAATTATTGCTATGTCAGTTAAGCGCAGAAGAGTTACTGGTGGGCCCTGTAAACAGGTAAAACGCGGTTTACTACCACGTTTTATATAAAACGATGTACAGAACCACGCTTTAGGTGTCTTTTCAGTTACTATGTAAAACGCGGTATTCAACTGCATTTTATATAAACCGCGGTAATGAACCGCGCTTCACCTCAACGTCCCAAACGGTCGTTAAGGTAAAACGCGGTTCATAACCGCATTTTATATAGAATGGTAACTTTTTTTTACACTCAAAAAAGTGTTTTGAGTCCTAAAAGAACCACAATTCGATTCTAGACTCAATGATAAGTGGGGCCCTCCATGGTGTGGGACAAGCTTGCCTCTGTCTTAGTTACTCCTCTAACGTACTTTTGTTAAAGTTGTGGGGAAGGAAGATACTGCATCTGCTCTGCTCTTTGGTCCTTTAATTTTTCTATAGCAAGTTGCGTGGGGTTTATATGAATGAGCCAGCCCAACCATAGTCTTGTTATCGTTACTTCTCTTTTATTACAAGAGGTTATTTTACCACAACGACAACTAATATACTTCAATTCTAAGTGCCTGTTTGGATTAGCTGAATTTAAGTAGCATTTAAGCAGTAAGTCCTTAGTACTTTTTTCTAGAGCTGAATTTATAATTAAGTAGTTACGTGTTTGGATAAAAGAGCTGGAGCTGAAAATAAGCAGCTGATGTGTTTGGTAAAAAGTGCTGAAAAGTTCTTTTTCTGTTAAGATGACTTAAATACCCTTAAAAGTGTTAAGCGAAAAATGAGCTTGTTATTGCAATATTTTAAATTTTAAATTAATTCAAACACAAATTAAGTTATGACTCAATTAACTTTAGGTTATTGATTGTTTTGATAAGATTATTTTTAATAAATATAAATTATTTTATAAAGTATTTTTAAAAAAGCATTACGTTTATTTTCGAAATATTCAATAAATTGGAGTCGTCTCAGCAACACAACTTGAAATTTGTTACATAAAAGCCAAACAAAGAAAGGCATCCACAATGGCAATATTGTCACTGCCCTATCATGATACTTGGATTGAATCAAATCACTCAATTACTCCATTGTCCTCAAAAGAGGCTAGAGAACCATGACCAAAATATCTAGAGCCGTATTTATACCTAGTAAAATGTCCAAAACAAAATTGAAAATAGCTAATGCAAGCGTTCAACATATTGCCAAATATCATTAGCAATCACGTCACGAGTAGCCATCTAAATGTTGTCACTTTGATTTTCCACATTTTCTACGTTTACGCTATTAGCCCCTAGAGATGTGCCAACATCATGCTCAACCGGAATATATCTCTCATCCTCAGTTGTTCGAAATGCATCATCCACCTTACATTTCTTTCTAATATAATTACGAATGGTCATAGTAGCAATGACGATATCCCTCTGGATATCCATGTCGTAATAATGCATATCTCGCAAAATAGATCACCTCGCTTTCCGTACCCCAAATGTACACTCCACAATGTTTCTACATGAAGACTGCAAATAATTAAATTTTTCTTTCCTTCCTCTTGGTGCTCGCAATTGTCGTGTCGCACCTCGACGAAAATCTGCTAGGTGGTATCTCACATCAGCCCCTTTATATGGAGCCATATATCCCTTCATATGTGGATACCCTGCATCAAATAGGTAATATTTGTTTCCCAATGGGTGTGGAAAGTTAAGCTCTGATCTAAGAAGGGCCTCACGCAATATACGACTGTCATGAGCTGCTCCTTCCCGTCCAGCCCATGCAAATGTAAAACACATATTAAAGTCGACAACAACAAGAATATTTTGAGTTGGATAACCTTTACGACCTATATAGGTATCTCTTGGCCTTGCGATAATCTTGCTTTGTGTACCATCAAGTGCTCCAATACAATCCTGT
The DNA here is from genome assembly GCF_001879085.1 of Nicotiana attenuata. Taxonomy (NCBI): domain Eukaryota; kingdom Viridiplantae; phylum Streptophyta; class Magnoliopsida; order Solanales; family Solanaceae; genus Nicotiana; species Nicotiana attenuata. The sequence continues at coordinate 12,456 of NW_017676834.1, forward strand.
AAATATTTAAATACAAAAATGTAATATAAGTTTGCAATATTAAATTTTTGAGCTATAATGTAAAACTAGTTATTTAAAATTATTACTTACTTTAAAGAAAGGGAGATATCGTCGATTATATGGCTTATGATCTCCTACACCATCATTATAATTTAAGTGCGGTCTAATAATATTTCTGGCCTGCTCACCAATGGACTTTAGAACACTATGAAAGTGCCTATGAATTGTTTCTCCTGAGTGTTGAAATATCTCCTGTATCAATACATTTCCGGCACCATGTGCACAAATCATAAGAAACATGCCTAACTTCTCGCACACAGACATTCCACGTGTGGGTTGAAGACCATAGTTGTCTGTTAATTCTTGGCATAAATCAACAAATACTGACTTTCTCAGTCAAAAATTCTTATAACAACGCGTCTCATTTCCATGTAATATCTCTTGAATAAAAATATATCCGGTGCGCTTAGATGTACGGCAGGGTACCTTGTATATGTATTTCTCGTAATACATGTACATTTACCTGTTATTACACATAATGCATCCCATTCCTTTTCGTCTTGCTCATTTGAAGTTTCTCTATTTCTTCTTGCTTTTCATCTTCTTTCTCTCCATCATCTAGCAGATCATTTGGATAACAGGATACAAAGTTGCTAATGTCCCAATCACTTAGATGATTGGATATCACGTTATTAGTGTCCCAATTTTCCATTTAACTGAAAATAAAATAATAAAAAAGGTAACCATGGGCAATAGCGAAATAAAATGAAACAATTATTTAATAAGATATAACAATAAAAAAATGTTTAAACCAACAATCATAAAGTCTAAACATGAAACAGTAAGAAAATTAACCATGAAAGTATATAGTTCGAGTTCTAAATGAAACAATCAAATAGCTAGTTTTAGAAATACTAATGCAATATGCATAACATATTATTGCTGCTTCTTCAAGTATGATTGACAGTTATACTCCAACAAAGAGTTTTTCGAGCTTCATCAGTATGCAGCTTGAAAAATATCTCTCGTGTCTCTTTCTTAACAAGCAGGTTTAAAGAGAAGTTGAAAATTTCGCTCCCCTCAGAAATGCCAGGATTAGTTACCAACAAGTTAATACACTTCTCGATAATGGCCTCTGATGTTGCAAGAGATGTAGCGCTACTTTTGTTGGACACCATCTCAAGTAGGGAGTGTATATCATGTTTTAGTGGTAAGCACTATACTTTGCCTTAACTTTTTTTCCCTTGGCTGCTAGTGCTGACGCCATCAATTGACTTTCGTTTTATTAGTGATGGCTCAGGAAACCTAACAGAATGTACATGTTGTAAGATATCATCGCTACCGTCACTCTTCTCATCATTAAGGTTACCAAATTGTTCACCCTGATCAGAATCATAAAAATTATTTATTTTATCATCTAAATCTAATCCAATCCCCGACATATGTTCTTGGCTTGCTGCTCGTGCTCTTTCTCCGGTAGCAACGATATCAACAAACGACGCATCATATCAAAACCATATAAGAGAAAGATCTTTATTCCTAAATTTTTTGTATTTAGCATTCTCCTACAACATAAATTATTAATTAATTTAAGACAATAATAAAGTTAACAATGAAATACTCTTAAAAACATATAGAAGGACGTGAGATTTGTACCTTAATTTTTTGCTTCCACCAATCATCATCCGCAACAATTGTTTTTTTGTTTTCATCCCATCCCTCCCCCTTCATCAGCTGCTTAAAAAGAGTCCATTCGATTTTCATATAATCCCAATGATTTTTCATTTGTTTCTTATCATACGTTCTTCCGGTCTTCTTATTGAACTCATTAACCATATTTTTTCATCCTTCTTTAGACAAATAAGTATTAGGTCTATTTCCTTTTCTTATCTCTTGTTCACACAACTCAACAAATATAATATGGAGATCATCCCACTTAGCATTATTTTGTCCTGTAAAATTTTCCGACATGTTTGGATGTTAACAATTTGAAGAAAATAAAAATTCTTCGTAAGCTCTATACAATAATATTCTAACCTAAGAAGTAATAATAGAAATATTTCATCATACAAGGAAATAGAAAATAGTAGCTTTTAAAATTCTTAGATTGTGAATAGAAGCTAAATGTAATGGGTGACTAATGTTCTTTCTGTAAATAGAGCATCTACAAGATGCCAATAATAAGAACTTCCTTTTTTTTTTCCTACAAAAATAATGATAATTTCAACCTTCTAAATTGCATGTTGCCACATTCTTCCTTACTTCAAATAAAATTCCTATATACCAGTAATTAACGATAGAGCAATACACTAGCACCTCAATCTAATTAACGGAAGAATTAGAAGATAAACAATCTATAACTTCCCTTGCAAAGAATGATTGATCAACTATACTTTTCCTTCATTTGTAGCCAATCAATGCATTATCTTCCTCGTGAATGCAAAAACTCATAAAGTGTTCATAATATTAAATTATTTATTATTAGAGCAATTACTACTTATGAACTTGTCACGACCCTAGCCCCGAACCCGGTCGTGATGGCGCCTCTCGTGAAGACAAGGCCAGCCGGACCAATACAATACACCTTTTAAAGCAATTAATGATCATAAAACAGTTTAAAGTATAACTTAATAGTAATAAATTCGCGGAAACATAGATAACAGTAAGGGGAAACCATCCTGACACAGCCCAAACCGGGGTGTCACAAGTCACAAGCGTCTAAGATAACAAATCTCTCAAATGTAACTACAGTGTCTCAATACTAGAATGGAAAGTAAAGATATAGATAGAGAGGAGCTTCAGGCTGCGAATGCCAGCAGCTACCTAAAGTCTCCTCGAAGATCCGCCTGAGCTGGGACGAGTCAACACTCGGGAGCGGGACCTGCTATGCCTGAATCTGCACACACGGTGCAGGGAGTAATGTGAGTACTCCGACCCAGTGAGTAATAAATATAAATAATGGCTAAAAGCAAGAAAACACGTGAAAGCACAAAGTAATCTATACAGAAGCAGTAAAATCACTTTAAACAGTAAATCAATGAAGTAATCAAGTAAAATCCCTTTTTAACAAGTGAAACAGGTAATTTGACAGGTAAATAACAAATAAAAATCCGCCCCTCGGGCACAGTATCAATCACTCAGAACAGTATCAGCCCCTCGGGCTCACTCTCAGTATAGTATCAGCCCCTCGGGCTCACTCTCAGATCAAATGGGTACCCGCGCTCACTGGGGGTGTACAGACTCCGGAGGGGCCCCTTACGGCCCAAGCTCTATATCAAGCCACCTCGTGGCATCATCTCTCGGCACACGGCCTCACATCACTCAAGCCACCTCATGGCGTATAAATGTATCTCAGGCCCTCGGCCTCATATCACTCAGTGTATCCTCACATATGGCCCTCGGCCGTACTCAGTCCGGAAAAAAATCATCACAAGCCCCTCGGGCATCAGTAAACGATAGTCCTCAGCCCAAAACAACATTTAGAAATATCATTTAAGTCTCAAAACTGAGTAAAAGTGGTTGAGTTGTAAAACAGTGAAAAGCAGCAGGACTGAGTTCAAGTAATAAATCAATACAGTGAGGCAACAGTGATAAAAATCTCCGAAGGGTTCAAATAGTTGGCACGAAGCCCATATGGTAATCAGCCCAAATCATGATGATAACAAATAAGTTTCAGTCAAATACGCGATAAAATCATCAATCGTGACGGACCAAGTCACAATCCCCAGTAGTAAACGACCCCACGCTCGTCATCAAGCGCGTGCCTCACATCAATATAGCACTACGATGTGCAAATCCGGGGTTTCAAACCCTCGGGACATCATTTAACATCATTACTCACCTCGAACCGGCTAAAACTCTAGCTCACGACGCCTTTGCCCCTCGAATCGGCCTCCACGCGCGTCGAATCTAACCAAAACCAGAACGAATACGTCACAATATGCTAAGGGAACAAAGCCCAAGCGAAAACAATCGAAAAATATCAAAAATCCCGAAATTAGCAAAACCCGAGCCCCGGGCCCACTTCTCGAAACTCAGAAATTTTTACATCATCGGGTTCCTTATCTCCTCACGAGTTCATACATACCAAAAGCTCTCAAATCCGACCTCAAATGGTCCTTCAAATCCCTAAATCAAATTTCAAAATCCAAGCCCTAGTTTCTTCCATTTTAGCTTAAGTTCCATGAATTTCTAGGTTAATTTCACAATAGAATCACGTTTTAGGTTCAAAAATCTTACCTCCAATCAATTCTCCTTGAATCCCTCTTTAATTACCTTCAAAAAGCTCTCAAAATGCTCAGCTATGGGGGAAAAATGACTCAAAATCGCGGATGAAATGTTTTATAAACTTTCTGCCCAGTTCTGGAATTCCTTCATCGCGTTCGCGACCACTGCCTTGCGAACGCGAAGCACATCTTTTATTTTCCCAAAATTAACCCTACGCGAACGCGAGATTCACCCCGCGAACGCGATGCTTTAGACTCTTATACCTACGCGAACACACTCCCACATACGCGAACGCGAAGAACAACAGCTCCTGGACCCCTCACGCGCCAACTCCACCATGCGAACGCGACTGACTCTCACGCGAACGCGAAGCACCAGCCTCCAGCCTTCCGCGAACGCGAGTCATCAAACGCGAACGCGAAGGCCAAACTCACACCACTCCAAAATCCTTCTACGCGATCGCGACTCGCCCCTCGCGATCGCGAAGGCCAATATCTCTGCAACACCTGAACAACAATTCTGCAATATTTCAACTTCAAAAATAGTCCGATTGACCATCCGAAACTCACCCGAGGCCCCCGGGACCTCAACCAAAAGTACTAACACATCCTAAAACCTCATTCAAACTTGTTCCAATCATCAAAACACCTCAAACAACACCAAATCCATTAATTCACATCGAATTCAAGCCTAAGTTTTCTAAAAACTTTCGAAATACGCTTTCGATCAAAAACCCAACCAAACCACGTCCAAATGACCTGAAATTTTGCACACACATCACAAATGACATAACGAAGCTACAAAAACTCTCGGAATTCCATTCAGACCCTCGGATCAAAATCTCACCTACCAACCGGAAATCGCCAAAATACTAACTTCGCCAATTCAAGCCTAATTCTACACCGGACCTCCAAAACTAATTCCGATCACGCTCCTAAGTCACAAATCATCTCCCGAAGCTAACCGAACCATCGGAACTCTTATCCGAGCCCTCTAACGCATAAGTCAACATCCGGTTGACTTTTCCAACTTAAACCTTCTAAAAAGAGACTAAGTGTCTCATTTCTTACCAAATCCACTCCGAACGCAAACTAATCAACTTGATCACATAAAACACGGATAACGAAGAATAAAGAATCAAAAATGGGGGAAATGGAGCGGTAACTCATGAGACAACTGGCCGGGTCGTCACATCCTCCCCAACTTAAACAAACGTTCGTCCTCGAACGAGTCAAGAAACATATCTGAAGCCTCAAATAGGTGAGGATATCTGCTCCGTATCTCCCGCTCGGTCTCCCGTGAAGGAGGTCACCTAGCGGGATATCAACGTTCGTCCTCAACTTCCGAACCTAACGCTCCAAAATGGTTGCTGGCTCTACATCATAAGTCAAATCACCCTCCAACTGAACAGTACTGAAATCCAGAACATGGGACGGGTCTCCAATATATTTCCGGAGTATAGAAACATGGAAAACCGGATGCACACTCGACAAGCTGGGTGGCAGGGCAAGCTCATAAGCCACTTCCCCAATCCTCCGAAGTACCTCAAAAGGCCCAATGAACCTCGGACTCAACTTCCCTTTCTTTCTAAATCTCATAACACCCTTCGTGGGTGAAACCTTTAACAGGACCTTCTCACCAACCATGTAGGATACATCTCGAACCTTCTTGTCCGCATAACTCTTCTGCCTCGACTACGTTGTACCAAGTCTCTCCTGAATTACATTCACTTTATCTAAAGCATCCTGGACCAGATCTGTCCCCAATAGTGTAGCCTCACCGGGCTCGAACCAACCAACTGGAGATTTACACCGTCTCCCATACAAGGCCTCATATGGAGCCATCTAAATACTCGACTGGTAGTTGTTGTTGTAGGCAAACTCTACAAGCGGTAGAAACCGATCCCATGACCCTCCGAAATTAATAACACAGGCGCGTAGCATATCCTCCAATATCTGAATGGTGCGCTCGGATTGCCCGTCCGTCTGAGGGTGAAAAGTTGTGCTCAACTGCACCTGAGTACCCAACTCTCGCTGCACAGACTTCCAAAACTGGGAAGTAAACTTAGTGCCCCGATCTGATATGATGGAAACCGGGACACCATGCAACCGAACAATCTCTCGGATATATATCTCTGCCAGCCGCTCTGAAGAATAAGTAGTACAGATAGGAATGAAGTGCGCGGACTTGGTCAACCTGTCTACAATCACCCAAATAGCATCGAACTTCTTCAAAGTCCGAGGAAGTCCAGTAACAAAGTCCATAGTGATCCTCTCCCACTTCCACTCGGGAATAACCATCTGCTGAAGCAAGCCACCCGGTCTCTGATGCTCATATTTCACCTGCTGACAATTGAGACACCAAGCTACAAACCCCACAATATCTTTCTTCATTCTCCGCCACCAATAATGCTGTCTAAGATCCTGATACATCTTCGCGGCACCCGGATGAATGGAATACCGCGAGCTATGGGCCTCCTCCAATATCAACTCCCGAAGCTTATCTATATTGGGCACGTATATTCGGCCCTGCATCCTCAACACCCCATCATCACCAATGGTCATATCTCTAGCATCATCATGCTGAACTCTGTCCCTAAGGACAAGCAAATGCGGGTCATCATACTGGCTCTCTCTGATGCGATCATATAAAGAAGACCGAGATACTACACAAGCCAATACCCGACTGGGCTCAAAAATATCCAACCTCACGAACCGATTGGCCAAAGCCTGAACATCAACCGCAAGAGGTCTCTCCCCAACTGGAATATATGCAAACTCCTCATACTCACTGACTTTCGGCTCAAAGCATCGGCCACCACATTGGCCTTTCCCAGATGGTACAATATAGTGACATCATAATCCTTAAGCAACTCCAACCATCTCCGTTGCCTCAAGTTAAGATCCTTTTGCTTGAACAAATGTTGAAGATTGCGATGATCAGTGAATACCTCACAAGACACGCCATACAAGTAATGTCTCGAAATCTTCAACGCATGAACTATAACAGCCAACTCCAAATCGTGAACGGGGTAGTTCTTCTCATGGGGCTTCAACTGACGAGAAGCATATGCAATAACTCTACCCTCCTACATCAATACACAACCAATACCAACTCTCGAAGCATCACAATATACGGTATATGAACCTGAAGCTGATGGCAAAACCAATACTGGAGCTGTGGTCAAAGCTGTCTTGAGCTTTTGAAAGCTCTCCTCACACTCGTCCGACCATACAAATGAAGCACCCTTCTGAGTCAACTTGGTCAAGGGCGATGCGATAGATGAGAATCCCTGAACAAACCGGCGATAATAGCCTGCCAAACCAAGAAAACTACGAATCTCAGTAGCTGAGGACGGTCTGGGCCAACTCTGCACCGCCTCTATCTTCTTAGGATCAACCTGAATCCCCTCACTGGACACCACGTGTCCCAAGAATGCCACTGACCTGAGCCAAAACTCACACTTGGAGAACTTTGCATAAAGCTTCTCCTCTCTCTATTGCTGCAACACAAGCCTCAAATGCTCTGCGTGCTCCTCCTGACTACGCGGATATACCAGAATATCATACAATAGAAGACTAATAAACAAACGAATACAAGAAGTAACGGACCGGAACACGTCTGTCATCAGATGCAGTACGTA
>NW_017676834.1:20345-33310 GCF_001879085.1 Nicotiana attenuata
GACTAGCCCATAGCAATTTTACGAAAAAAGAACGGACATATTTGGTTAGTGAATCACTATATCTCGTCATGAATCTTAAAACGAAATAAAACCAAAGTAAAAAGAGAGGACCTTACCTTAAACTGATCTACAACGTTGTCTACCAAGCAACTCAACCTCCAAGTTTCTCTACTGCACGCAGACTTTTATCTCCAAACGAGGAAGAGATTGTGAGCTGTAGTGAGAGATGAGGGATGGAGAGATTGCAGCGTACGAAGGAAAGTTACGTTCTCTGGAGAAAGACGGCAGATTGAAAACATCAAGATTGACTGGGAAAAGAAAAGAGTCGTAGTTAGGGTTTTTGTAATGACCCGATCGGTCGTTTTGAGCTCGAGCGCATTGTTCAGCAATTTGCGGCCATGAGCAGCTCCATTTCAGGTATTACGATTTATACGCGTGGGCGGAATTGAATTTCGGGAAGTTCGGGGTTGATTCGGAAGGAGGATTTTCATTTCGGGAGCTTTAAGTTGAAAGAATCAACTAGGATTTGATATTTGAGTAAACGACCTCGGAATTGGGATTCAAAGGCTCTAGCAAATTCGTATGATGATTTCGGACTTGGGCGTATGCCCGGGTCGGGTTTTGGATGACCCGGGAGCGTTTTGGCGCCTATTTTGGAAGTTAGCATTTTGGAAGAAATTTCATAAGTTTGGATTTCAGTGCATTTCCGTGTTATTGATGTCACGACCCTAAACCCAGACCCGGTCGTGATGGCGCCTCTCGTGAAGACAAAGCCAGCCGACACATTTCCAATCCAGTTTTTAAGCAACTAAACAATAAGCATTACATCTAAAACATGATATAATCTCAAAAATAACGATGATAATACAAAACAATTCGCGGAATACAACCCAACACAGCCCGATACTAGGGTGTCACTAGTCATGAGCATCTACTAAATCTAAATACAACTGGCAAAGTCTGAAATATACAGCCTAATAAAATGAAAAGAGAGAAAACAGTGCTGCGAACGCCGGCAGCTACCTTGCTAAACTCCGACGACTCTGCCTCCGATCAATCAATACTCGCTACCGAGTCCAGAAAATACCTGAATCTACACACAAGGTGCAGAGAGTAAAGTGAGTACTCCAACTCAGTGAGTAATAATCATAAATAAAGACTGAGTGATAAGAAATCACGAAAAGTGCATCAACATGTTGTATAGAAGTGGTACAAAACCAGTAAGAAAACAATGAGGCTGTGAAATCTCTTAAAGCATCTTAGCTCAGTTTAAAACTTCTTCAAAAATGGCCTTTCAACAGTTAAGCAACTGAATGCAAAATAACTAGAACAGATAAGCATAGAGAATCCGCCCCTCGGGCACAGTTACACAACTAAACAGGTAAATGACAGGTAATTAAACAGATAAACACATAAAGATTCGCCCCTCGGGCACAATGTCACAAATCCGCCCCTCGGGCAATATCTCAGAACAGTACCAGCCCCTCGGGCAATCACAAGAACAATACCAGCCCCTCGGGCTATAACTCACATCACAATGGGTACCCGCACTCACTGGGGGTGTGCAGACTCCTGGAAGGGCCCCTTTCGGCCCAAGCGCAATATCAAGCCATCTCGTGGCATCATAAACAGGTCCTCGACCTCATATCAATATCAAGCCACCTCGTGGCGTACAAATCTCAGGCCCTCGGCCTCATAATCACAAATCAGTGTATCACTGCTGCGGCATGCAGCCTGACCCAAAATATATCCTCACAATACAGGCCCTCAGCCTTACTCAGTCAAAAATCACATAAGCCTCTCGGGCAACAGTAAAATAGTATTTCTCAGCCCAAAACATCATTTAAAAATCATTTCAGTATTAAAATAGAGTAAACGTGGCTGAGTTTTGAAAACAGTGGGAATAACATGACTGAGTTCAAGTGCAAAGTCAAAACAGTGAGGAAACATCAACAACAATCCCCAAAGGGTTCAGATAATTGGCACGGAGCCCAAATATGGCATTCAGCCCAAATAATGATGATAGCAAATAGATTTCAATCAAATACGCGGTAAAATCATCAATCGGGACGGACCAAGTCACAATCTCCAATAGTGCACGACCCCACTCTCGTCATTAAGCATGTGCCTCACCTCAATATAGCACTATGATGTGCAATCCGGGGTTTCAAACCCTCAGAACATCATTTACAACCATTACTCACCTCGAACCGGCTAAATCTTTAGCTCGCGACGCCTTTGCGCCTCGAATTGGCCTTCACACGCGTCGAATCTATCCAAAATCAGAACGAGGACGTCAAAATATGCCAAGGGAACAAAGCCCAAGCGAAAACAATCAATAAAGGGCACGAATCCCGAAATTACCAAAACCCGAGTCCCGGGCCCACTTCTCAAAACTCATTTAAGTAAAGGCACTTAATAAATCATTTTGCTAAACCAACTGTGATGTAAACCAACTTATCAAGATGAACTTCCTGAATAGAAAATCTGGAAATTAAGCTTGAAATTAAATTATTGAGCAAGTTACCTCGCAAAACACCATGTTGCCGGTTATTAATAATCGCACATGTAACCATCTCATAGATGCATTTTATGTGGTATACATGGTAGGTGTATACGCCCATATTCACCTTTGATATTTCCAGCATTCATGGGACTCAATCCCAATTTTAGTTGGTATATTAATTAATGAGAACAGGCAACATAGAAGAATTCGTAAAGAACTTTCCAGTTCTTTAATATTTACCCATGTGAATTCTTTTTTATTTTTGCACATCATACTTAAATTGATATGGGTAAACCAATTATGCCAACTGAATAAATTATCAATATTGATAAACTTCAGATTTACACCATGACGTGTGCAATTATCAATAAACTCCAAGCTTATTATGATATGGGTTTTTATATCAATAAACATCCACTTTATTGTGGTATTCTTTTATTTATGTAGTACAAACTAGAGAATAAAGCGGGTAGATTTTAACATACATATTATCCCGCTACAAGTTGTAGTAATAGAAGATATTAAATCTTTTCTTTATTTATAGTCTCAATATACTCAATCGCTTTCGCGTATACTTTGGAAACTGAATAAGTTTCTTTGAGACTTACTACAACACGATACCTTATTGGTAATCAATTTTCTCCAAAATAGTATAATTGGCTCTTCTAGAGCCCTCAATTAATTTTGTACTACCACATATTCATTAACATCCATATGGTGAATATCTCTTTTAAAGAGAAAGTTATACCATTATGGTTATTGTCAAAATTATATGCAACTTCTGTTTCTTGCATTACCGCTGTCTTTTAATAATCACAATGCCAAAATATTTTGGCGTACAATAAGTGCGTGACAAATGACCATTTATGCCATAGTAATGACATTATTTTCTTATATCATCTCAAACCTCCTTCTAGAGGTGAGTGTGGTATATTCACTACCACTAGCACGTTCATATTCTTCCAAGAATGAAAATGTTATCGTAGAATCAGATGTTGTCACATTCACATCATGAATTGACCATAATCATCTATATGTGCTTTATAAAATCTCTTGTCAAATCGATGACAAATATTACTTTCACAGAGTGAAGGATTATTTTGAGAATCCTTATTATTCTCATTATCACAATGATGACGATTATAATTTCGTCTATTGCCACGTCCACATTCATTGATACCTTCACGGTAATAATTTTGTCTTATTTCAGACTTATTACATATTGCTACCACATTCTCTTAAGGGAATGAGAATGAAGCAAATTCAATGGGACGGGTTTCCACTTCTTTGCCCACGATCATACATGAATTTGATCATGGCAAGACATAGAAATTTTACCACTTTGAGTGGTTATAATTTCTTTCAAACTCCAATAGAGTTAAAATCAAGATTTATTGTCTTTCCTTGTACTTAAATTCAAATTATAGAATAAAAGAGAAAAATACGGTAAAATACTTACCTTAAATTCAGAATTTAATCATGAAGGAAATTCATAGAACCATTGACAATCATTATGATCAATTCCAAAGCTTCTACTCAATTGGTTAGAGTCTCGTGCTGATAACGTGTTATGAAACAATAAAAGAAAAAGAATAGTATTGCAGAGAAAAGTAGAGAGAGAGAATTCTTATTGATATTGGATGATTTACAATGGAATAGAACCCTCTATTTATAGGGAGAGGGTGACTTAGCCACCAAGCAATGAACCCTAGAATCTCTCTAAATATAGACATTCACCATAAATAAAATTCTATTTATAACAAAAACCTTTTTATTCAGTTAGGTTAGGAATTTTAGGAATGTATTTTCTTACGTTAAACACTATATAATTCCTTCTTGAAAAATGCTACTTTATTTATTAAAAAAAAAATCTTCCCCGAGTTTGCCTTTAAATATCCAAGATTAATTTATCTTTTTATATAATTTTGTCCTACCTAAAATTTAATATTACTTGATCGTTGCATGTTTTTTGTGACGACCCAAAGGGTCATCACCTGTTTTCTTACTCATTCCGTGCTTCCGAGGCCTTAAAAACCTCATTTAGGGTTGCCTCGATTTGCGTGCGCAATCCGGGCGCGTAGCCGAAAAGCTTAAATATGAATTTCGAGAGAAAAATGCTAAATTTTGATATTAAAAAAATGAATAAATTTGACTTCGGTCAACATTTTGGGTAAACGGACCCGGACCCGTGATTTGACAGTCCTGGAGGGTCCGTAGGAAAATATGGGACTTGGGCATATGCCCGGAATCGAATTCCGAGGTCCAAGCCCGAGGAATGAATTTTTGTGTGAAATTATTCTGGAATTAATTAAGGAAATTGGAAATGAAATTTGATTAGAAGATTATGGTATCGGGCCCGTATTTTGGTTCCGGCACCCGGTACAAGTCTTATATATGATTTAAGCACTTTATGTAAAGTTTGGTTGAAAACGGACGTCGTTTGACATGTTTCGGACTTAAAATGGAAAAATTGATGTTTTATGAAATTTGGAAGAAATCATGGATTTTGAGGCTTAATTGGTTGTATATGATGTTATTTTGGCGATTTGATCACACGGTTAAGTTCGTAAGATGTTGTTGAGTTAGTGCATGTGTTTGGTTAGGAGCCCCGAGGGCTCGGGAGTGTTTCGGAAGTGTTTCGGAGTGGTTTCGGACTTAGGAAAATTGCAGAAAATGGCTTCAGCAGTTGTAGGTCCCTTTGTTCTTCGCGTTCGCGACGCCTCTTCCACGTTCGCGAAGCTTTATGTTTTTCCTTCATCGCGTTCGCATCAATTCCATCGCGATCGCGTAGTGTTATTTGACCCTGAGGGCTTAGCCCTCTTTTCCTCTTCGCGATCGCATACCCTTGACCGCGTTCGCGTAGTTTGCCAGATTCCTTCGTCGCGTTCGCGTGATAGCCCACGCGTTCGCGTAGAACAAATCCTGGACACCCCCAGCTTTTCTCTTCGCGTTCGCACTCTCCCTACCGCAAACGCGATGGTTTGTCAAGTCTACCCTTCGCGAACGCGACCTTCCTTCCGCGAACGCGAAGGGCAATTTTGCCCAGTTATTTTTAAAACCCCAAAACAGAACCATTACAGGATTTCACCAAGTTTTCACCAAAACCCTTCTTCTCCAAGGTCCTTAGGCGTCCATTGAAGCTTCCTTTCACCAAAACTTCGTGGGTTAGTAATCCTTAACTCGTTTCCTTCATTTTTCATCAACATCTAATGAATTCCTAAGCCTAGAACATGTAATTTAAGGTAGAAAATTGGGTATTTGGGTAGAGTTAGGGCTTTTTGAATTTTCTTGATTTAGACCTCATTTTGGGGTCGAATTTGAAAACAAATTATATATTCGGGCTCGTGGGTGAATGGGGGATTTGATTTTGGTCCGAACCTCGTGTTTTGACCAAGCGGGCCCGGAGTCGATTTTTGAGTTTTTGGAAAAAATGATGGAAAAGCTATAATTAGGCATTGGGTTCGTATTGTTTAGCATTTATTGATGTATTGAAGTCATTATTGTATAAATTTGATCGATTGGGAGCCGAGTTCGAGAGGGAAAGCGATTGTTGAGGATTGATTTGGCCGTGGAAGTTTGAGGTAAGTGTTTGGTCTAACCTTAGCTTGAGGGATTAGGAGTTGCGTCCTATTTGCTAATTGTTTCTTGTTGAGTACGGGTATAGGCATGGTGACGAGTATCTATACGTCGGTGTCGAGCATGACCGTGAGTCTTATATTATGATTTCCATGATTTCGTTGTATTATACATGCCTTGGTGAAAATTTCTATTTGTTGTGTAAAGTTGTGAAAAGAATTGTGACTTATGAACGTTGAGGAGCGTTGGCTCCAGTTGTATAACGAATTGTGAAAGTAGATGTGATAATTGAACCTCTAGAGCAGTGGCTCGAGTGATGAAGTGAATTGTGAAGTAAAAGTGAGAAAGAGAAGAGATCATTATGTTGCCCCCTTGCCGGGCTATTGTGAGTTGTGGTTCCCTTGTATTGTGTTTTTAATTGATATTACGGATACTTAGGTTGATGGTTCTTGGTGTTAGTTAAGGATTATGGTTATAGCTGAGGTAGTTAGATGTTGTAACAAGTTTGGGGTATAGCGGAGGTAATTAGGTGTTGTACCAAGTTTGGGGTATAGCGGAGGTAATTAGGTGTTGTAACAGGTTTGGGGTATTGCGGAGGTAATTAGGTGTTGTAACAAGTTTGGGGTATAGCGGAGGTAATTAGGTGTTGTAACAAGTTTGGGTATAGCCGAGGTAGTTAGGTGTTATAACAAGTTTTGGGTATGACTGAGGTAGATAGGTGTTGTGACAAGTTTGGTTATAGCTTTTTTTTTTCCCTTGCCGGGATAGTGTAGACCTTCTGATCCCTTGTCGGGACTCTTGTTATATTTGTAGATAATATTATATATGGATCGGGTTGCACGCCGCAACAATGTTATATATATGGATCGGGTTGCACGCCGCAACAATATTATATATGGATTGGGTTGCACGCCGCAACAATATAATGAAATGGGAGCGGGTGGTACGCCTACCACGAGATATAATGAAATGGGAGCGGGTGGTATGTCTACCACGAGATATAATGAAATGGGAGTGGGTGGTACGCCTACCATGAGATATAATAAAATGG
The DNA here is from genome assembly GCF_001879085.1 of Nicotiana attenuata. Classification (NCBI taxonomy): domain Eukaryota; kingdom Viridiplantae; phylum Streptophyta; class Magnoliopsida; order Solanales; family Solanaceae; genus Nicotiana; species Nicotiana attenuata. Next base: position 27,479 of record NW_017676834.1, read on the forward strand.
GAGCGGGTGGTACACCTACCACGAGATATAATGAAATGGGAGCGGGTGGTACGCCTACCACGAGATACATGAAATGGGATCGGGTTGCACGCCTGCAACGAATCTATGTACTGACAGTGAAACTTGCTTTTATTTCCCTTATCCGTGTTAGAGTTAAATTATTCATGTTCTTTATTATTCTCTTGATATTCTGTTTTTACCTGTTATCCCCCGAAGCATGTTTCCCCCTCCCATCCTTACTTGCTTATACCTGCTTTACTTTCCGCTGTATTTTATATAACTGCACAGGTTTATTTGATAGTCTGGTCCTAGCTTCGTCACTACTTCGCCGAGGTTAGGCTAGGCACTTACCAGCACAGGGGTCGGTTGTGTTGATACTACACTCTGTGCTCTTTTGCACAGATCCAGGTGCCGGACAGCCCTAGTAGCTCGGGAGCCAGCCTTCAGTTCACTGAGACACCGAGGTAGCCTTGCAGGCGTCCGCAGGCCCGGCGTCTCCTCTATTTTTATTTATGATCTGTTATCTCNATTATCCTGCAGATCTCCTGAAGTTGTTGATTTGTTTGATTTTCTTGGTTTCCTTGAGTGTTATCATTGTTGTTTGCCATAGTTGATGTAACAAGGAAAGTTAAGCAAAAAGTAAATAGATTATCAAATTTCCGGTAACGGAACCAATTTGTTTAACCAAAAAATGGAATTTTAGTCAAAGCTAGAATTTAGAAGAACTCGGGTTACTGATAATCAAGGAAATGAATAAAAGAAAAAAATTCTGAGTAGCAATATAATAATCAAGAAAAACAAATGATACCAATGTATATTTCAATAGCCTTTCGTGTCCCCTACAACTGATCATATATCTCCTTTTTATAGGTACCTTTGAGAATGTACGTTATGCCCAAATCATAATGAGGCTATTATGAATAATTAAAGACATTGAATGCTACGTTACACAATCATTACATTGAATATATATATTCCTTAACGGACTCAGCATTTAATACTCATTAAATGTTGTATCTGCACTCTTTTTTATAACCAGATTCATTCCTTCTGATGCCCGGATATAAATGATTTAAATAGGTACGGGCGCCGTGCTACTTTATCTGTGTCCCGTGCCTCTCCTCCTTCTTTGCTCGTGTCTGTTTTACAATTCTTGAATCGTGTCTAATTGTGATTCATTGACCATTTGACCAATCCACGTGTCCTGACACATCACCATATATACAAAATACAATTTTCCCCAATACAGTAGGGGCGATCCAGTTCTGGATTTTGGGTGTTGCTAGTGTCTATTAAGGAGATCAATTTGCTGCAATGGCCGACGAAATCCAGGATATGCTTCCCTTTGCTTTGCTTTAGTAGGTTCAGCTTTTCTTAGTGGGTTGTCATTAATTATCGATCTCTATAGTTATAAAGGAATACATGCATTCAATTTCTTTGTTTCTTATATATTTGAGCGGGTCAAAATAGATTGGATCAATAAATGGATTGATAATCTGTCGAATATTTTGCTTGGGTCACAATGGATATGTTAAGAAAGCAGTTAGTGGTTAGTTAGTGGTTAATCAAGTAGTTAGCCAGCTGTCCAACAGTGTAAGGACAGTTGTAAGTTAAGTTAGTTAGGAGTAGTATATAACCGTGTATATACCTCATTTGTAAAGCGAAGAATGAATGGAACAGTACAATTTCCATTTTCTCTCTTAGCTTCTTCTGAGAAATCCTCTGCAGCCATGGAGGTTCTCTTCATTTAACATGGTATCAGAGCCCGTGAAGAAATAGCAGCCATCTTTTTTTTGTATGTTTCTAGCCAAAGAACTGCAAATCTCTAGCACTCTGTCTCTTACCCACAATGCTAGAGTTGCACAAGTACTACTTGACACTGAAATAAGGAGACGTTGGTCGACATATTTATATAGGCAGGGGGTGGGAAAGTGGGTGTAACAAAGGAAGAACTTTTGTACTACAATGAAGTGTATATTTTATCACTCTGAAGTGTATATTTTATTTTGGAGGGGATTTGATTGTAATGAATTTATATAGAAAATGAACTCCTAATCAGCTAAAAAATACTTTAGAAATGATGGAAGGACCAATTATTGCCTGCCATGTGGCATCAATAATGTAGGGGCGATCCAGTTCTGGATTTTGGGTGCCGCTATTGTCTATTGAGGAGATCAGTTTGCTGCAATGACCGATGAAATTCAGGATATGCTTCCCTTTGCTTTGCTTAATTAGTAGGTTTACCTTTTCCTAGTGGGTTGTCATTAATTTATCGATCTCTATAGTTATAAAGTAATACATGCATTCAATTTCTTTGTTTCTTATATATTTTAGCGTGTCAAAATAGATTGAGCCAATAAATAGATAGGGCTATAATCCGCCAAATATTTTGCTTGGGTTACAATGGACAGGTCAACTTGGACTAAGCAATGTGTCATAACTTCACGTGTCCATTTCAAAAGCTTTTTCCATTTGTGTGTTCTTTTAAACTTTGTTTAATTATCAAATGAAACTAATAGGTTAATAATCTTTTCTTTATTTATTACGATTATTTCAAGCAGATCAAGCGCCAACATAATTATTTTCTATGCTCTGATAAGTTTTCTTATGGATCAATTTAGTAAAAATGGCACGGTATAGCCAGTTTTCGGACTGGTCAATCAAAAATAGCCAGCGTTTACCAAGTTAATGAAAAATAGCCATTATTTTGCTGCAATAGAGACCGGTCCAGCATAATATACTGGAGTTCGGTGCACTTGTATATGAACTCCAGCATATTATGCTGGACCGGTATACTTTGCTGGCTCCAGTATAATATACTGGAGACTGGAGCACCGGTGCTCCAAACTCCAGTATATTATACTGGACATTTATACTTGCTGGAACTCCAGTATATTATGCTGGAGTTCTAATGTACTTATGCTGGAACTCCATCATATTATGCTGGAGTTCCAGCATACTTATTCTGGAACTCCAGCATAATATGCTGGAGTTCAAGTATACTTATGCTGGAACTCCAGCATAATATACTGGAGTAGTTTTCGGGTTTTGAAAAGTGTTTTCGCTCAGATTTATCTTTATATAAAAAGTGTCTAAATTTCGATTACTTTTGAAATTGGGCTATTTTTGAACGACCAGTTATAAATCTGGCTATTTTAAAATTTGCCCTCAGTTTAGGCTACATATGCAACTCAATTGGCCCATGAGCTGAATTGAACTATGCCCAAAATGATTCGTAGAAATGGCATGGTGTAGCCACTATTTAAGGTGGTATTTATTTTTTATCCAGCAATTCTAATGTTGAGCAAAAATAGCCACTGCCCTATTAAAATTAATATGAAAAGATATTTTTACCCTTTCTTCCCTTGCTTTTCTTCCCAAATCCTTGCTTCTCTCTCTCCGTGCCTTCTCCATAACTGTTGCATTATGTTGAGGTGGCGGAGCCTATCTACACAGTCATTCTAATGCACATCGCTTGTAAGCATTCATTAAAAGACAAAAGCTCTTTAACAGAACTTTTCAATATTCATGGTTCAAAAGTTAGTAACAGAACTTTGTAAGTAGGGTGTAGACCTTCTGCTCTCCTTGCATGGTTCAGTTGAAAAGCACAAAATAAAAGAAACAAAAATAATGATTTCAATTCATAGCCAAAGAATAATGTCGCAGACTCTCCCAAATTTAAATCTTTTAACTTTGATTTTCAAGTTCAAAAGTTAAGGACAGACATCAGTTACAAGTTCAAAACTTAAGGACAATAGGTCCTTAACTTTGATTTCCAAGTTCTAAAGTTAAGGACAGGCAGTCCTTAACTTTGAGTTTCAGTTTCAAAAGTTAAGGACAGGCAGTCCTTAACTTATAGTTTNGTTGTATGTAGTAAATCTTAGTAGTCCGTGAATGTTGTGACACCAGTTCTGGGTAGAGGCACATGTGGATTTTTCCTTATTATTTGGTTTATATCGTTTAAGTCTTCCGCTAAATTATAAATTTCGATGTTGTTTAATTATTTAATTCCTGTTAGTTAAATTGGTAGAAATGGATTTTAAACAAAAGCATTTATGGATTCTAGATGTGTGGCTTGCCTAACTTCTACGAGTAGGCGCCATCACGACCCCCGATGGTGGGGAATCCGGGTCGTGACATTTTTAAATTAAATAAATTTATTAAATAAGATATCAGCAATTATCTAACTTAATTAAATTGATTATATATGCAAGTTTAGGCGATGTTTGATTTTTTTCATGTAATTACAACGATTTTTTGCATTTTATTTTTTATTTTATTTTTCCACATCAATTGCATTACAACAAGCCATATATACATCTTTTATAAAAAATAATGCTTGTATTAGGGCATGTTGTCTACATCACACCCATTGAGGTGCGGTCATTCTCTAGACCTTGCATGAATGCGGGATGCCTTGTGCACCGAGTTGCCCTTTAATTGATTAAATATTTACGTGCAACGCATGTATATAGAGACTAGTCTATATTATATTAAAAGCACGAAGGCCCTTAGCGAAATGTCATTCGTCTTTTTTACCCTTTACAATTAAAGTACACACTTGACAAAATAGTCATTATATTGCTTTTTATTTTTTAGAACTTTAAAATCAACATAAAATTTGCTTATTTAATTTTTCCTTATTTAAATTATGTAAAAAGCCCTAATATCTAAAAATATCTTGTATTTAAATTAAGTTTATATCGTACTGATTTACTTGCCATATATTGCATCAAAGCCTATTTAACTTCGATCCATTAACCAAGTAAAATATCACTTGGGTTAGTACCTTTAATTAATAATTCACACACTAACTATTAATTCTAACTTTTTGCTACTTAGCGCCTTTCAATTTTTGTTCAGTAATTTAGCAAAAATAGGTAGGCTATATTGGTAAGAAACGTACTAAAATAGAAAAGAATTTTAACTGAGCATTGACTTTTTAGTGCCAAGATTCAAAAGGATACTAAGAAGATACTGAATTAATAGCATCCAAGTGATTCTAGAGTCTTCATCTTAAACATATAAACATCAGGTGGGACTCAAATATGGTACTTCAAAGAATATTTGCATCTACGTTCTTCTTTTCGCTTACGTAAAACCTAATTATCGTCAATGTCAATTTATTGCTTAAAGTATTTTTTTTGTTTTGTCCTTAACCTGTTTTGTGTAATTTAATTCGTTGTGCTTTGTTTGATATTTATTTTTTCTTACATTGATATTGGTTCATTTTTTTTTAGTTACCACCATGTATTTTTGCTATTGAATTTCATATGGCACCCAAAAGAATGATGGTGAGACTAAATTTCCAAGTCACTAATTTGGAGTTTGTATTTTTCCTCTTCTTGTAGGATGTGGCAAAGTTATTTTGAAAATTGGGGAGAACGGAAAGATAATGAAGATTATTTGTTACCACTTTTGATTTGTTTGTACATATATCATAATATATTAAATTGAATTTAATTATGAAAATTTTGCCAATCACAACGTTGAGCCGTTGAGGTATAACTTCTTCATGTTTAACTCAATNAGTTTAAAGTTCAAAAGTTAAGGACAGACAGTCCTTAACTTACAGTTACACGTTCAAAAGTTAAGGACAAGCAGTACTTAACTTACGGTTACAAGTTCAAAAGTTAAGGACAATAGGTCCTTAACTTTGACTTACAAGTTCAAAAGTTAAGGACGCTTGGTCTTGAAGTTTGAGTTCCAAGTTCAAAACTTAAGGACTTTATGTCCTTAACTTTGAGTTTCAGTTTCAAAAGTTAAGGACATGCAGTCCTTAACTTATAGTTTCAAGTTCAAAACTTAAGGACAGGCAGTCCGCACAAAATG
>NW_017676834.1:37017-38323 GCF_001879085.1 Nicotiana attenuata
ACCAAAAAAGAAAAAGCAAAAAGGAATGGTTCATATTGCACAGAAATACAGAAATAGAGTTCATTAATTTTGTTACACTCGATAACTTTTGTTAGTAGGTACTTTATGCTGTTCTACAAAAGTTATTAATATAAAATACTACTCATTGGCACTGTTTCAATGATTGAACGCCAGATGTTTCATACCATCCTTCTTCTCTTACTTTATAATATAAAGTTACTTCTCCTGCTTTAATCTTAGTCGTTTACTCGTTTAATATTATCATGTGCACACATCCGCTTGCCTAATATTGGTTTCATGATAAAAATGAAAAAGACGTTAGTTTTATAAAGTAAGATTAAACAATTGAGAGATGGGGAACCAAAGGTGCATCTCATTTCTTCTAAATTGAGTGGAAGACTCTAATTTCTCTAAAGAATGGTCCTCCCCACTACATATTAAGGATGCATGTAATGTATCCTTTTTACTACTTAAAGCTAATTTAACTTTTAACAGAAAGTTATATGTCATTTTAAAATCGTAACCAATTACTTCTAGCTCTCTCATTGGATGTATGTCGACGGCGTTGCCGAGTAATCTATCTATATCTATTTATATTATTTTAAAGCACGAAGGCCCTTTGCGAAATGTCGTTCGTCCTTTTTACCCTTTAAAACTAAAGCACACACTTGACAAAATAGTCATTATATTACTTTTTATTTTTTAGAACTTTAAAATCAACAAAAAATTTGCTTATTTAATTTTTCCTTATTTAAATTATGTAAGAAGCCCTAATATCTAAAAATATCTTGTATTTAAAATTTAAGTTTATATCGTACTTATTTACTTGCCATATATTGCATCAAGGCCTATTTAACTTCGATTCGTTAACCAAGTAAAATATCACTTGGGTTAATACCTTTAATTAATAATTCACACACTAAGTATTAATTCTAACTTTTTGCTACTTAGTGCCTTTCAATTTTTGTTCATTAATTTAACAAAAATAGGTAGGCTATATTGGTAAGAAACGTACTAAAATAGAAAAGAATTTTAACTGAGCATTGACTTTTTAGTGCCAAGATTCAAAAGGATACTAAGAAGATACTGAATTAATAGCATCCAAGTGATTCTAGAGTCTTCATCTTAAATATATAAACAGGTGGTGGGACTCAAATATGGTATTTCAAAGAATATTTGCATCTACGTTCTTCTTTTCGCTTACGTGAAACCTATTTATCGTCAATGTCAATTTATTGCTTAAAGTATTTTTTTTGTTTTGTCCTTAACCTGTTTTGTGTAATTTAATTCGTTGTGCTTTGTTTGA
>NW_017676835.1:0-6891 GCF_001879085.1 Nicotiana attenuata
GAAACATTGCAATAGAACTCTTTTACCATATGCTCATTGGCATCAATACACCTCTCCTTGAAGAAGCCCCAGCCATCTCTAGTACGGAATTGCTCTTGCACCTTGGGGTTGAGAGGTAGAAGATCACTGTCAATGAATTGTCTCTCCGGGATCAATTTCCTCACGGGCCACCACTCTCTAAATTTGCGGAACGCTATCTCACTCACAAATCTGTTTGCCCAGGCTTCAGGTTTTCTGGTTCGATCAACTCCCCCGACTTGAGGCTCACCTCCCTCACCATATCCTGCACTCTCCCCAGATAATGAAGCTGTAGGGGAGGTTGAGTATTGTTCTTCACTTCTTGCTACGGACTCATCAGACGAATCCGAAATTATGTTGACCGGTCTCTTGGAGGTTGGTGAAGGTGAAGGAGTGTCATGTAATTGGAATGGGTCAGAGGTGTGAGTGGGGGCTGATTCTGAGGTGATGCTCCGCGAGGGTGCATACTCACTCCCCGAAGAGTGGGAGGCAGCCCTATCAGCAGACCGTATCAGCTTACGGGTCTTTTTAATGTTTTCCGGGCCTGGGGAGTGAGTTTAGCATTCTCTTTCCCTTTCCCCATCGGGAGGAACCACCTCTCCCGGGTTGTTGTTGTTCTATACCTCCTCGTTTCTTAACCATGATCTACAAAAAATACACGTCTAACATTGTTAGTTTCAGCACATGCAGTGAATTAGATGAGTCACACAAGAGGGAAAAACACAGTTAATATGCATAACACAGAAGCAGAACACAGGGGCGCAGACCGCGTAGGTCTGGAGCGCGGACTGCGCAGGGCATATGCCCCCCGGTGAAGCTCTCTGAATCCCCCCAATGCGGTCCGCACTGATATGGACCACGACCGCGTTGGGCCAGCGCGGACCGCGCAAAAATGTGACGCGGCCGCGCTGGTTAAAGTAGGCACCACAGAAGAAACTACGCGGACCGCGCAGAAAGATGCCCGGCCGCGCTGGGCCATTTAATTGAACTGAGCTAGGGTTTAGCATTTTGGTCCATTTTTAATCAAATCTTTAAGTCCTAGTTGACCCTACTCAATTACTCATATTGAAGTTCATGCCCCATGTTCAGGATAAACACAAAAACTAAGCTAATCATTAAACCTAAGAAAAATGAGAAGAAATAAGAAGTTATACTACTGGGAAGCAAGCACAATAAATAAAAATTAAAACTATGAATGAAACGGGCAAGAAATGTTACCAGGAGTATGAAGATTCAACTACTTGAAGCAAAGGTCTTAGTGAACAGTAAAAATGAAGCTCAGGAAGTCAGAGTGCGAAAAGGGTAAAATGAGGCCTAAGGTCTCTATTTATAGAAAACAATGGGACCCATCCCTACCTACCAAAGCGGCCGCGCAAAAATGGACGCGGACCGCGCTGGACTTAAGTCCAGCACATTGAACTAGCTGTCCACGCGGACCGCACTATTATGTAGGCGGCCGCGTGGGAAACTTCAGAGAGCATGAACACTTGAGCCCTCCAAGCATGGACCGCACAAAAATGCTACGCGGCCGCGCGGGCAACTTCAGAGACTCACACCCCTAGCACAAGCCAACGCGGACCGCACTATTTATAGCGCGGCCGCGTTGGCAAACTTCAGAGACCTGACTTTTTGTGCTTTTGTTCTGCACTGCTTCAACATTATCCCTGTAACATCTCACAAACCATTGGCTCAAAAGTCCTAGTCTATGAAGAAAATCAAAGAAATAGAAAAAGACATGGGTTGCCTCCCAAGAAGCGCCTGATTTAACGTCGCGGCACGACGCATGTTACCATCTCATCATTTCAAATGAAGGAGTGCCACCACGTGGCTGTCATCAATCTTCCCCAAATAATGCTTCACGCAATGCCCATTATCTCGGAATAACTCACCATTTTTGTTTTTGAGATCAAGAGCACCAAAAGGAGTCACAAATACCACTTCAAAAGGGCCACTCCACTTAGACTTGAGTTTGCCCAGAAATACCTCAACCGGGAGTTGAAAAGAAGAACCATATCACCAACCTTGAATTCCTTTCCCCGAGCATATTTGTCGTGAAGGTACTTCATCTTGTCCTTGTACAAGGACGAACTGGAGTAGGCATGAAATCTAAACTCATCAAGCTCATTCAATTGCTCCACACGGAGATTTGCTGCAACATCCCATTCTAAGTTCAACTTCCTCAATGCCCACATAGCCTTGTGCTCAAGTTCCACCTGAAGATGGCAAGCCTTACCAAACACCAACCGATACGGAGACATACCAATTGGAGTCTTGTAAGCCGTCCGATAAGCCCAAGAGCATCATCCAATTTCTTCGACCAATCGGTCCTATTAGCATTCACCGTTTTGGACAAAATACTCTTTATTTCCCGATTTGAGACTTCCACTTGTCCGCTAGCTTGTGGATGATAGGGGGTGGTCACTTTGTGGTTAACTCCATACTTAGCAAGTAATGAGTCGAAAGCCTTGTTGCAAAAATGGGAACCCCCATCACTAATAATGGCCCGAGGAGTACCAAACCTCGTGAAGATACTCTTTTTCAAGAATGCTACAACACTTCGGGCTTCATTTTTGGGTAGAGCCACGGCTTCCACCCACTTTGAGACATAGTCCACTGCCACGAGAATGTAAGTGTTACCACAAGAGCTCACGAACGGACCCATGAAATCGATGCCCCAAACATCAAAAATATCCACCTCAAGAATCGTATTGAGGGGCATCTCATCTTTCTTTGAAATACCGCCGGCTCTTTGACATGCGTCACATCTCTTCACCAAGTCGCTAGCATCCTTGAACAATGTCGGCCAATAGAATCCGCAACTCAAAACTTTTGAGGCCGTCCTCCCCCCCCCCGTGATGGCCACCATAGGGAGAAGAGTGACTAGCCTCCAATATGCTCATTTGTTTACTTTCCGGTACACATCTTCTTATCACTCCATCCGTGCAAATTTTAAACAAATACGGATCATCCCAATAGAAATCCAAGCTATCCCTCTTGAGTTTCTGCCTTTGCTTGGAAGAGAGCTCACACGGGACATTACCAGTCACAATGAAGTTGGCGATGTTCGCGAACCATGGCATATCACACATAGAAACGGAAAGAAGCTGCTCGTCGGGGAACCTATCATTAATCTCAATACCATCACATGGTCTCCCCTCTTCCTCTAATCGGGACAAATGGTCCGCAACTTGATTCTCGCTTCCCTTTCTATCCACAATCTCTAAATCAAATTTCTGAAGGAGTAGCATCCACCTCATCAATCTTGCTTTTGAATCCTTCTTAGTCATCAAATATCGAAGGGCTGCATGGTCCGTGTGTATGATCACCTTTGCTCCCAAAAGTTGAACGCAACCGTCTCAACACTACACAATGGTAGGAAGAGTGGGTAGCAATAACTAATACCCGAATAGTGGATCGGGGTCAAAATTCCTCCATCGCGAACACAATAGCCAATAGCTCTTTTTCCGTCACTGTGTAGTTTCTTTGGGCCTCATTCATCGTCTTGCTAGAATAGTACACAGGATGAAACATCTTGTTGATCCGTTGACCTAACACCGCACCCACCGCTACATCACTCGCATCGCACATAAGTTCAAAAGGCAAATCCCAATTAGGTGCGGTGATGATAGGAGTTGTGGTCAACTTGTGTTTCAATAGGTCAAAAGACTCCATGCACTTCTCATCAAAGATAAACTTGACATCCTTCTCCAGCAATTTGCAAAGTGGGTTCACAATTTTTGAAAAATCTTTAATGAATCGCCGGTAGAACGCGACATGACCAAGAAAACTCCTCACCCCTTTGACAGAAGTAGGGGGAGGGAGCCTTGAGATAACCTCGATTTTTGCCTTATCAACTTCAATTCCTTGCCTAGAGATTTTGTGACCCAATACAATTCCCTCTTGCACCATAAAGTGGCGTTTCTCCCAGTTGAGCACAAGGTTAGTTTCTTCACATCTCGCCAATACCCCATCCAAGTTCACCAAACATTCCTCAAATGAATCTCCCACCATGCTGAAGTCGTCCATGAATACCTCCAAGATATCCTCTACCATATCAGTGAAAATTGCCATCATACATCTCTGGAAGGTTGTCGGGGCATTACATAGTCCAAATGGCATTCTCGAGAAAGCGAACGTGCCATAAGGACATGTAAAGGTTGTCTTCTCCTGATCCTCTGGGGCAATGAGAATTTGATTATACCCCGAGTAGCCATCTAGAAAACAATAAAAGGCCCGGCCCGCAAGACGATCGAGCATTTGGTCCAAGAATGGTAGTGGGAAATGATCTTTTCTTGTCACCTTATTCAGCTTTCTATAGTCCATACACGCTCTCCAACCCGTAACTGTCCGAGTAGGAATCAACTCATTGTTGGCATTTGTCACTACCGTCATTCCACCCTTCTTTGGCACACATTGGACCGGAGAGGTCCATGAACTATCCGAGATCGGGTAAACCACACCGGCGTCAAGCCACTTGATAACCTCTTTCTTTACTACTTCTTGCATCACCTCGTTGAGTCTCCTTTGATGTTCAAGAGATGGCCGTGCATCCTCCTCCAAGATGATCTTATGCATGCAAAATGTGGGGCTTATTCCCCTGATGTCCGCCAAAGTCCATCCTATTGCCCTTTTTCGCTTTTGAAGCACCTCCACAGTGTCCTCAGCCTGCAAGTTAGTAAGGCAAGAAGAAAGAATAACTGGAAGAGTAGAATTAGAGCCCAAGAATTCATACCTGAGGTGTGGAGGAAGTGGTTTCAACTCCAACACCGGTGGCTCCTCAATTGATGGCTTGGTTGGCGGAGTTTTGCGATTTTCAAGATCCAAAGATAGCTTCCTAGGCTCATATGAATATGAACCGATTCCATGCAATGCATTCACGCCCTCCACTCTACCGCCATCATCATTGGCATCCATGTTAAGAAGCACGGCTTCAAGAGGATCTTCAACATTTATCAAAGCACTGTGTCATCCACTATCACCGCCGTGACAATATCCACAAATGAACACACCTTCGTACTATTGGGTTGCCCCATTGACTTGCACACATGAAATACCACCTTCTCATCACCCACACGGGATGTTAACTCCCCTGCTTCCACATCAACCAATGCCTTCCCCGTAGCTAGGAAAGGTCTTCCAAGAATAATAGGCACTTCGAAATCCACTTCGCAATCCAATATGACAAAGTCGGCCGGCAATATAAATTTATCCAACCGGACAAGCACATCGTCGATTATACCTAAAGGCCTCTTCATCGACCGGTCCGCCATTTGAAGTCTCATTGAGGTAGGCCTAGGTTGCCCAATTCCCAAAGTCTTGAAGACTGAGTACGGCATCAGATTAATGCTAGCCCCCAAGTCACATAGGGCCTTAGCAAAGTCCGTACTTCCGATAGTGCAAGGAATAGTGAAAGCTCCAGGGTCTTCTAGTTTCGGGGCCATAGAATGCACAATCGCACTAACTTGGTGCGTCATCTTTATTGTTTCACACTCCATAAAACGCTTCTTGGTGACTAAATCCTTCATAAATTTTGCGTACCCAGGCATTTGTTCAAGTGCCTCCACTAAAGGAACATTGATTGTGAGGCTCTTCATCATCTCTATGAATTTCTTGAGCTGATTGTCATTCTTTTGCTTTGCTAACCGCTGAGGATATGGTGGAGGTGGTCTAGGCAAGGGTGCCTTGGCCTTGGGCACCGCCGGCTCGGGTATATCAATAATGTGTTCCCTAGACGGGTTCACAGTATCTTGAGTCTCTACCCCGGCCTCATCATCAATATCAATCCGCACATCATTTGTCACTATTGGTTCAACCACATTGTCAACATTCAAAGGTATCATCATGCAACTCAATTTCATCATTCACAGCTTGATTCTCAACCGAGGCATGCACATCACCGCCTCTTCCACTCCTAGTTGTAACCGCCATCACATGATTGTTACCCCCCTTCGGGTTCACTACCGTGTCACTTGGTAGCGCACCTTTAGGTCGGGTATTTAAAGCTTGAGAAATTTGTCCTATTTGCACCTCTAGGTTCCGGATAGATGTGTTATGTGAAGCCAATTGTGCGTCAGAATCTTGGTTCTTTTTCATCAATTGCTCGAACATCATCTCTATCCGTACCATATCACTTCCAGAAGAACTAGGCCCTTGTGACTGAAAGGGGGGTGGATTGTTTGGTTGTTGGAACATGGAGGGCCTTTGAAAACATTGCCCCCTACCACCATTATTTCACCCTCCTTGATTGCTATTGTTGTTGTTCCAATTGTTGGTGTTCCCGTTCCAATTTCCTTGGTTGTTACCTTGATTACCCCAATTGTTGTTCTGATTGTTATTGTTCCAATCGTTACCACGTTGTTGTTGATTATTGTTATTCCAATTGCCGCCTCCTTGTTGATTGCCCCAATTGCCTTGGGGGCGCCATTGTTGATTCCCTTGATTTCCTCTATTTCCTTGGTAGTTATTGACATATTGGCATTCCTCACTTTGATCATCAAAACACTCGTTCGAATAACCACCACCATCATTGTTGTTGTCAAACTGCTCACCATTACCTTGAGGTTGTTGTTGCCCTCTTTGCCCCCTTTTTAGCATAGAAATATTCTCCATTGCATTGACTTGGCGCGGGTTTTGTACTTGTTGCAATTGCGCCTTCACCAACTGATTCATTGTTGTTGTAAGTTCGGCAATAGCTTGGCCATGATCACTCAACTCCTTGTGCAAATGGATGACCGTGGGGTCACCTTGGGGTACATTCGCTCGGCTTTGCCATGCCGAAGAGGTGTCAGCCATTTCATCAAGTACGTCACATGCCTATTGGTAAGAAAGTTTCATAAAGTTCCCACCGGCCAATTGGTTCACAATGCACTGATT
>NW_017676835.1:26386-38322 GCF_001879085.1 Nicotiana attenuata
ATATATATATATATATATATATATATATATATATATATATATATATTGCCCACCTTCTCATGTCGCATGTGCAATTATCGATAATATCAATAGCACGGACAACTCACGTGCGAACACCCCGACAATCCCCTCAACAATATCACGTGTGCCAAAACATAACAACAAAAATAATAACTCGCACCACATGTGCCTGTATGCCACAACATTTCCTCAAAATAATTCCTATAAAATGAGAATACGGCAAGTAATAAACACAATAATCTCAAAACATAAAGAAATAGAAAAACGGTTCGCAAGGAAAGACATGACAAGTAATGATGGTTTAAGCAAGAAGAACTTAACAATGAGGGAGATAGTGTGTAACAACGATATCAACTAGGCGTAACTCAACAATAGGAGAGATAACATGTAACAATGATTCCAAATAAGAATGACTCAACGATAAGAGAGATAACATGTAACAATGATTCCTAATAAATACAACTCAACGATAAGAGAGATACATGTAACAATGACTTCAAATAAGGATAATTCAACAATGGAGAAGATAACAATAACTTCAATTAAGTATAATCAACTACGAAAGAGATAACATGGCAATAAAAGAGGCAACAACTCAATTTAGGCATATAAGAGTATATTTGGCAAAAAAGGGTAGAACATGAACCAATCAACTTCAAATAAGACACGTAAGGGTAAATTTAGCAATGGATGATTTAACATGATAAGAGAACTTCATTTTAATGTACATAAGAACCTAAGAGTCTAACCGACCAAATTTAAACATATAAGCCATGTATACACTCGTCATCTTGTGTGCACGCCTTTCACCTAGTTCAAATAGTGCAAACAAACCAAGACCTATGGGGTAGCTCCCCCACACAACATTAGGCAAGATACATACCTCAAAAGCCCTCAATCAACACTCTAAAATAGCTTTTCCTTTACAATTCACCTCCGCTCGGCTTAAATCTAACAAAAATCGACTCAATAACATCAAATAATGCAAGAGAAATAAATTCCAATAATTAAAGCTATGATCTTTACACAATTGCTCAAAAGTCAACAAAAATCAACCCCGGGCCCGCCCGGTTAAAACCTGGGTCCAATGGTAGACTGCGACTACCCATGACCTCACGAGTTCATATATGTGATTAGTTTCAAATATCCGAGTCCAAATCGACTCTCAAAACTTAAATTCATATTTTTCGAAAACATGACAAAGTTTCTCAATTTTCACTTTGATTCACATGAGTTTGATGTTAAAACCGAAGATATATTGATGGAATATGATTAGAAATAGGTTAGAATCACTTACCCAAAGTTTGTAAATGGAAATCTCTCTTCAAAATTGCCACCTACCGAGTCTAGGGTTCCAAAATATGAAAATGACACAAAAAATCCCGTCCCTCAGCCTTTTGTCCAATTGCAGGTGTCGCAAATGCAACATGGGGTTTGCAAGTAAGAACCACACAAATGCGAAGAAACAATCGCAAAAGGGAAGCCCTCCCATTCCTGCTATCATCGCAATTGCGAACATGGACACATCACAAATGCGACCAAGAATATCGCAATTGTGAACCAACTACCCACACCACCCCAATGAAAACGCGATAATTGGGATTGCAAATGCGAACCTAGTAGACCTTTCCTAGTATCGCAAATACGATCCAAAACTCACAAATGCGAGACCTGAGACATCTGATCACACTAACAATTTCCAAACTCTTCCAAACATTCCAAAACACGTCCGAAACTCACCCGAGCCCTCAGGGATCCAAACAAAACACCACCACACGTCTAAAAACATAACACGAACTTGCTCGCACGATCAAATCATCAAGATAACATCCGAAATCACAAATCGGACCTCAAAACACATGAATTAAACATGAAACTCTAAAACTTCTAAAAATACAACCGCGCGTCCGATTTCTATCAAATTAACTCAGAGTGACGCCAAAATTTACAGACTAGTCCCAAATGAAAAAATGAAACTATTCCTAGTCTCGCAACAGAAATCTAAAAAGAATCGGTATGAAGTCAACCTACGGTCAAACTTATAAAAAATCTAAGCCTTTAAATCGCCATCTTTTGGCAAAACAACACAAATCAACCTACGGACCTCCGAAATCGATTCCGGGCATACGCCCAAGTCCAAATTAACGATATGAACCTATCTAAGCCATCAAAACACCATTCCGGGGTCAACTCCACAATAGTCGAATTCGGTCAATATTTTCAACTTAAGCTTCTAAAGTGAGAATCACTCATCCAAATTCATCACGAAACATCCGAAATTCAACTCCGACCATGCACGCAATTCATACTACACAATATGAAGTCATTCAACACCTCTAACTTTTGAAACGGAACCTTAAAACTCAAAATGATCAGTCGGGTCGTTACATTCTCCCCCACTTAACCAAACATTCGTCCTCGAACGTGCCGAAAGTCTTTCCCAAGCCATCAAATCACTGTATAAACTCACCATGCACATACACACAGGTGATCCTACATCACCCAAAACTACACAAGCCCGACAACACCATCTCAACCGCAAATTATTCCTTTCGCTCATGCCGATAAGCCTTTGAACCAAATATCCACATCTATCAAGGGCCTTATTATCACACAAACACATTGTAAAACCCTTAATTAGCTACAATGGCTCATGCATACATCCACAAGGTACAACCACATGACATGACACATCATCCATGTGCCCATAGAAATAACTCTAACCGCAATAGCCGCCCATTACCAAACCTGGTACCGGCAAAAAGACTAATATCGACTAGAACCTTGATCCACACCTTCACAATGCTGAACATAATGCAAGAAACATGCAAAAATCATAACTACTCATCCGATCAACAAGCTACCTCAAATGCCACTCAGACACATACATCGCAATCCAATCCTAACAAGCACAACTTGAACATGACTAGGTATGAAAAGAGGAACACGTGAGAGAATCGTCAAACAAGCCCAAACAGCATAACTCCCCATCGATACCATACTACGGATCCAACCCACAAGGAAGAAGTAAGACAAACGCATCAACCATCACAAATCTTACCGTAATATGACCTTACAGCGGCGCATAGCCCGGCACCAGCACACCTATTCACAAGGAATACCAGGTCCTTATCCTCCACTTAGAATCACGAGTAAGGTAAACATCTCAGCAACTTAACCATCCAACTAACTCAACATTGTAGAACCATAACCACAACACGTAACAACTTCCCATACCTGTAGACCACCCAAACCACAAGTCGGGCAAAACCATCTGGAGATAACATAAAACCCTACCGTATTTAACTAACAGAAAGTCCACCCAAATCTCAGGACCTAGAATAGCAACCAAACCAGAATGATAGACACGGGCTATCATAATAAAATTCTCAACTAGCGTGAACACATGAACAGAGCACAAGAATCACAAAACACAACCATGCCTGAAGCAAGGTAGAATGAATCTTACTAATAAATGGGACCGCATCGAAGTAACACAAATGCATCTCCATACTCAATAAAACCATACATGTAAGGACATCATCTGGTGCATCAGCCTCTACCCAACTAGAAAGAGCGTAACAATGGGCCCGGCCTCCCCCTCTAGGGCGACCTCAACCGACCTGATATCCACCCCTAGCTAGCGCTCCAGGTATAGCAGCAACTGGAACCAAAATCATAGCCTAAATACCCCGCTGTGAGACATCTTCTGGAGTGTGGGATAATCTCTCACCATGTGGATAGTATCTCCACACCCAAAGCAACCCTCCGATGACGTGGCTATGGAAGCTGTCCAGTACGGGTACTCTAGGACCCATGGATATCTGAAATACCACGTGAAGCCTAAAGTGTAAACTAAATTGGCTTACCCACAAAACCTCTACCATGATGTACCTTGCCTCCAAAATAGAGATCAATAGATCCTCGCAGTCCACAAGGACTCTTAGCCTCCCTACCCTCTCTCTCCTAGCCACGTATGCCCTCTAATCGGCCAGCGATCTATACTACCTGCTGAAACGGAACATCCATCTCCAACTCCCGAGCCATGATGAATCGGATACCATAACTAATCCCCTCAACCTGCAGACTCTCTCTCTCTAACTGTAAAAATCAAAGCAGGTGCATGCTTGAAAAAATCACTAAGTCTAACAGCATACTCTAACATTGAATTTTACCCTGACGCAGTTGCTCGAACTCCGCACACCATGCATCCTGAAAGGCCTAGGGAACAAACTTCCTTAAGAATATATTTGAAAAGTGAGTCTATAAAAGTGAAGCTGCATTGGCTGGCTACCCTCCTCGTAAGCCCGCCACTAATAGGCTGATCCCGACAGTTGGAATGTACTAAAAGCAACCCCGCTCGTCTCCAGAATACCCATGGCGAGGAGGATACGATAACACTTCTCTAGAAAATCATGTGCATCCTCTTAAGCTAAGACACTGAAAGTAGGAGGATGATACTTCTTAAATCTCTAATGTCTCATCTGCTCCTCCTCAGATGCCCTTGGCCTGACCTCAGCCTGACCCACATTAAAAGGGTGTGTTGGCATAAGACCTGGAACTTGACCAATGTGGACTTGCTGCTCTAGAGTTTAGGCGGCGGGAGTCTGAGCTCCTTGTATACGGTAGATCGGAGAGCTCAATTTTGAAGAATGGATTACACTTTGAGTCCAGAATTAAGCCAGGACCGGATGAGCGCACCTCGAGAAGCAAGTCGGGGACCCGTCATGATCTGTCGAGGGCAGTACAATTTCGAGGACACTCAAGAAAGAGCGGGAATTTCTCAAGGAGACGTGGGTCAGGGCATAAATAATAGGATAAGATTTGTACGAAATAGTGCAAGTCCGTGCTAGGTTGTTATACAGTTGTACCAATAGAATTCTTTACCATAATTTGGAATGTACCATATTAGGGTTTTCCCCTCATATATAAAGGGGACCCCAATCATTTGTAAGTATTATCTCATTCACTGCAATAAAACATTCTACTCTGCCTTTCTTGTTTACCATACTCAACAATTGTTCTTCAGCTTTATTGTCTTTACTTTATTGTTCTTACGTTATTACTCTTAGCTCACCTCGAGGCCCCTGAGATAATCAAGCTCGAGGTCTTTATTGCTCTAACAACATTGGTTTGGTTTATCAATTCTTCTTACTTAAACTCAATATTATTTGTACATTCACTAGTATTGGAATAAATCACATATCTTTAAAACCACAAATCATATTTAATTGTTACTCACATTTTTCGAGGTAAACAGTTTGGCACCCACCGTGGGGATAAAGATAATAGTGATTATTTTAGTGCTAGTTTTCTAATAACGCACGTTATTCTTCACACTTTTTCTTGTCAAAGATTCTTTGATTTCAGGCTAAGATATGTCTAGCACACAAACGCATCTGCTCACGACAGTGAGGGACTCGAAGAAAATAGTGGTATAGGGGTCGGTGTACCACCCATAAACCCTGAGGGAGTGCCAAATATGGAACCACTTGATATCAGTTTGCATAACGCTCCAAACACGGACGCAGGCACAGACCCCGTATGGAATACACATAGTGTTGTCCCAAGATCAGTTGAAGTTTTGAAGAATGACAAACAAACTCAGTGAAGGACCAGGTTCATCTAAGGAGACACAGTGTTATGGCCCATACACATGAGATGCACGTGAAGAAGATAAGTCCTTGAGATCAAGCAGCAATATCTTGATGAATATCTTCTGAACTGATCGAAAAGATTGCATATAGGATAAGGAGTTGAAGTCTCCTAATGAAAAGAGAATTACATCCGGATCAAGAATATGGATTAGGAGTAGAGTTGTTCTTAGACTCGAATTGTCAAAAGATCCACAATTCGAGTTCTTATCAAACTCTGATTACTAACTCTATAAATATAACGATTGTTCTCTTTTACAGGTGATTGCACATAAGCAGAAGTTAGGCATATTTGAGAGCAAAAAGATCAAGTCTGATTTGCAAGCAACATATGCGAGATA
Source organism: Nicotiana attenuata (assembly GCF_001879085.1). Classification (NCBI taxonomy): domain Eukaryota; kingdom Viridiplantae; phylum Streptophyta; class Magnoliopsida; order Solanales; family Solanaceae; genus Nicotiana; species Nicotiana attenuata. The sequence goes on from NW_017676835.1 coordinate 32,403, forward strand.
CAAGTGTGCACGTCAGAAGCTACATGAACTAAGATAGAAGAACCAATTTCATCATTGTGTTTATTCTAAGTCTAGTTCAATTGTAGTAGGTTTTCATATTGTACCTTTCAGCTTTCTTAGAAGCAATTGTATTAGGTACTCTGAGTATTCAAGTTAGAGTTAACTTGAAAGTGTCGCAACAGTTGAGGCTGTGTGCCATACTGGGATTAGAGTTAATCCTTAGGTTTACAAAGAATTTTGTAAATGCAGTTTTTGGCTCAGTGATTTTAGTGGAGTTGGGAAAATCCTACTGAGTAGTAGGTCGTGGTTTTTTCACCTTTTGAGCCAGGTATTTTCCACGTAAAAATCTCTGTGCACTTTACTTTTAGTATTTGTTATTCCGCAAACTGTTGTAGTTAGACCACTTAGAAGAACCGGGTTCTTCTAACGCGAAAATTAGGTACCACACAAATCACCCCCCTTCTTGTGTGGTATTGACGTTTATAACATCAATTGGTATCAGAGCAGGTTATCCTTGAAGAGGTTAACACCTTAGGAAAAGATCAACATGAGTGCACCACCTGGGAACTGGGAAGGGCAATCCACTGCCAGGCCTCCTCTCTTCAATGGCCTCTACTACCCCTGGTGGAAAAACAGAATGAGGGACCATATAATGGGCGAAGACTATGAGCTTTGGGATATCATCACTGATGGTCGTTTAGCCACAACCAAGAAGAATGCTGAAGGAGTGGATGTTCCAAAGACAAGAGTAGACTGTACTGTTGAAGAACTAAGGAAATGGGAGAAAAATGCAAAAGCCAAGAAATGGTTAGTGTGTGGACTTGGTCCTGATGAGTACAGCAGGAGTCAAGGCTGTACTACTGCCAAGGAGATTTGGGACACTTTACAAGTGGCTCATGAAGGAACACCTCAGGTGAAGAGGTCAAGAGGAACACTGTTGTATTCTCAATATGAGAATTTTACTATGAAGGATGGAGAAACTATCCAAGAAATGTATACCAGGTTCACTACACTGACAAATGAACTTGAGTCTCTTGGAAGGATTATCCTGGAAGAAGACAAGGTGGAGAAGATTCTAACTAGAGTTCTGCCAATCTCCTGGGAAAGCAAAATCACTGCCATTCAGGAATCCAAGAACATTGCTACTTTAAAGTTGGATGAACTGATTGGAAATCTCACTGCCTATGAATTGAGAAGGCAAACAATGAAGATGGATGCTCCAAAGAATGAAAGAAGTCTGGCTCTCAGAATTTCAGAAGGATCAGATCTTGAAGATGATGAAATGGCTATGATAACCAGAGATTTCAAGAAATATCTTATGAGAGGAAAGGGTGCTTCAAAAGGAACAACATTCAGCAAACCTAGGGCTCCTGAGAAACAAACCAATGAGGGGTGTTACAAGTGTGGGAAGACTGATCACCACATCAGAAACTGCCCTCAATGGGAGATTGAATGGAAGAAAGAAAGAGCAGAAAGAAGAAACAGGAAGAAGGAACAGGTTCAACCAAAAAGGAACAAGGGATCAACTAAAGCTATGGTTGCTGCATGGGGAGAAACATCAGATGAGGACTCAGAAAATGAAGCTGAAGATGAGCAAGCTCTTATGGCCATCGGAGAATCAGAAGATGAACAGGAGGTAAGTATTCTACACCTTAAAGAAAAGATTAAGTTCTTGTCTAAAGAAAAACTGGCTGATCTGTTGATGGACTTCATAGATGAGTCTGAAATAATAAACAGTGAGAAGGATGTTCTGTCTAAGGAATGTGTTATCCTAGAAGAAAAATGTAAAAGGTTAGAGTCTAGGGCTGATGAGAGTGACAACACAAATACTGAGTTGAAGAACCAGGTTCATCAACTTGAAAATAAGATTCTAGAACTTAGATCTTAAAATATTAAACTGAAATTAGGGACAGGAAAGAAAAGGGCTGATCAATCATTTCTCACCCTAGAAGAAAATCTAGGAAAAATGAAAGATGAATTGATTAAAGTCCTAAAAGAAGATTTAGGAAAGGTAAAGCATGAACTAGACAGAACATGCAAATGGAACAAGGCTTCTGATGCTCTCTCCTGGCTGCAAGAACATCATAGTAGCAACAAGAGAGGACTTGGATTTGGGACACAAGCTCCAAAATGGGATCCCAAAAACAAGTATCTCACACTTTCTGAGAATAAGATCTGCACACATTGTGGTAATACTGGCCATTACAAAAATGAATGTAATGCAAGAGAAAAGGCCAGTCAAAAGAACAAAGCCTTTGTTCAAGAAAAGCACAAACTGCCTGGTTGGGCAAAGAAAAATTTAATTCATCTTTTTGCCCATAGAAAGGGACCCAAACTAGTTTGGGTTCCTAAGACTAACCCCTGATTTCATTTTGTAGGTTCAAGTGAAAGGGAGGAGCCAAATATGGTATATGGATAGTGGCTGCTCAAAACACATGACTGGGGATAAGGACCAGTTCCTTTCACTTGAGAACTTAAAAGGAGGTAATGTCTCCTTTGGTAATGGAAAGAAAGGTGAGATCATTGGGGTTGGTAAGGTAGGCAAGACTGATTCTCATTCCATAGAGAATGTCTACCTGATAGATGGTTTGAAATATAGCCTAATAAGTGTATCACAACTGTGTGACAGAGGTAACCTTGTGGCTTTTACCTCCACCAAGTGCTTTGTGATTAATCTCATCACTGACAAAATTGTTTTGCAGGGAAAAAGAGTTAACAATATTTACATTGTAGATTTGTCAACTCTTTCAGAAAATGAACTCACATGCTTAAGCGTGTTAATTAATGATCCCCTCCTTTGGCACAAAAGACTTGGCCATGCCAGTCTAAATCAATTGAACAAATTAGTCTCCAAGGACTTGGTGATAGGGTTACCTAATATCAAGTTCAAGGAAGACAAAGTTTGTGAGGCATGTGCAAGGGGGAAGCAGGTAAGGTCATCCTTCAAACCTAAGAAAATGGTAAGTACGTCCAAGACGTTGGAACTGGTTCATATGGATCTTTGTGGTCCAATGAGAACCATGAGCAGAGGTGGTAAAAGATATGTAATGGTGCTTGTTGATGATTATTTTAGATTTACCTGGGTATTGTTTCTAACTTCTAAAGATGAAGCATTTGAAATGTTCACTGCTTTTATTAGAAAAACCCAGAAACAATTAGGAAATCAACTTGCATCTATTAGGTCTGATCATGGAACTGAATTTGAAAATGCACAATTTGCTAAATTTTGTGATGAAAATGGAATAGATCATAATTTTTCTGCCCCTAGGACTCCTCAGCAAAATGGGGTAGTTGAAAGGAAGAACAGGACCCTTGAGGATATGGCAAGGACCATGCTACTTTCCAGTAAACTACCTCATAGCTTCTGGGCAGAGGCTATAAACACTGCTTGTTATATAATAAATAGATGCATGACTAGACCTCATATAGAGAAAACTCCCTATGAGTTACTTAAAGGGAGAAAACCAAACATATCCCATCTTAGGGCTTTTGGTTGTAAGTGCTATGTGCACAATAATGGCAAAGACTCCCTAGGTAAGTTTGATCCCAGAAGTGATGAGGGAGTATTCTTGGGATATTCTTCACATAGCAAAGCATACAAAGTGTTTAATAAAAGAACTCTATGTGTTGAAGAGAGTGTACATGTTGTGTTTGATGAATCTAACACTCTTTCTGAGAGACAGGAACATGAATATGAAGCCATTGGACTGGTGAGACAATTGACTGAAGCCACGGCACAAGTAAAAGTGGCATCAAAGGAAGGAGCAGGTGATGGAACAGGTCCTCTCACCCAGGGCAACCTGATAGGGGGAACCAATCTGAAGGAACATGTTCCTCTGCAGCATAACTATGAAGGAGAATCTAGCAGGAACCAGATGGTGGGGAAATCTTACAAGTACCTGAGTTCTCACCCCATTGAGAACATCATCAATGATCCAACATCTGGGGTCAAGACAAGATCACAACTGAAGAACCTGTGCATTTGATGCTTTTCTGTCCCTCATTGAACCTAAAAATGTGAGTGAAGCTCTACAAGATGTAGATTGGGTCAATGCTATGCAAGATGAGCTCAATCAGTTTGAAAGAAGCCAAGTCTGGAACTTAGTTCCAAAACCAAAAGACAGGTCAGTCATTGGGACAAAATGGGTCTTCAGGAACAAACTAGATGAAGATGGAACAGTTACAAGAAATAAGGCAAGGTTGGTGGTTCAAGGCTATAGTCAAGAGGAAGGCATTGATTATGATGAGACTTTTGCTCCAGTGGCTAGACTTGAAGCAATTAGACTCCTCATAGCCTTTGCAGCACATATGGAATTCACTCTTCATCAAATGGATGTCAAAAGTGCCTTCCTAAATGGCTATCTCAAAGAAGAAGTGTTTGTGAGACAACCTCCAGGATTCGAAAGTAAAGAATGTCCTGATCATGTATACAAGTTAGATAAAGCTCTCTATGGTCTCAAGCAGGCCCCAAGAGCTTGGTATGAAAGATTGTCAAAATTCCTTCTGGAGCATGGGTACAAAAGAGGTAAAATTGACAGCACTTTGTTCCTAAGGGAAAAAGGTAAAGATCTTCTTGTTGTACAAATATATGTTGATGATATAATATTTGGGGCCACTACAGATAGGTTGAGTAAGGAATTTGCTAAATTAATGGGAAGTGAGTTTGAAATGAGTATGATGGTTGAACTAAATTTCTTCCTAGGCTTACAGATAAAACAAAGCTCAAATGGAACCTTGATTCATCAACAGAAATATACAGAGGAACTAATCAAGAAGTTTAAAATGGAGGACTCTAAAGAAATAGATACACCTATTGCAACTGCCACTAAATTAGATATTGATGAACCTGGTTCATCAGTTGATCAAAAGTTGTATAGGGGTATGATTGGTTCACTCTTGTATCTTACTGCCAGCAGACCTGACATTGTTTTCATTGTAGGACTTTGTGCACGTTTTCAGGCTAATCCAAAAGAGTCTCACTTGACTGCTGTCAAGAGGATATTGAGATATCTGAAGGGGACTACTGAATTGTGCCTATGGTACCCTAAAGGTAGTAATTTTGATCTAGTAGGTTATGCTGATGCTGACTATGCAGGTTTCCTAGTGGATAGAAAAAGCACCTCAGGTATGGCTCACTTTCTTGGTTCATGTCTTGTATCATGGGCTATCAAGAAGCAAAATTCAGTAGCCCTATCTACTGCTGAAGCTGAGTATGTGGCTGCAGCTTCTTGTTGTGCTCAACTACTGTGGATCAAACAACAATTAGTAGACTTTGGTATAGAAGTGAGATGCATACCAATATTCTGTGATAACACTAGTGCTATAAGTATGACAAAGAACCCTGTTCATCATAAAAGGACCAAGCACATAGATGTTAGACACCACTTCTTGAGAGATAATTATGAGAAAGGATTAATCTCAATAGAATTCTGTGCTACTGATAAACAAATAGCTGACATCTTCACCAAAGCACTGAATAGGGAAAACTTTGAAAGGAACAGGTTGGAATTAGGGATGATTAAGATCACCTAAAAGGAACCAGTTCAGAATGCAATGAAAAAAATGAAAAAAAATGAAAAAAAAAACATTTTTGGTTAGAAGTTTTGATTTTATGTAAATATCTAGACTAATTCTTACTCAGTCTCATACTCTAATCAGTATACTCCTGTGACGTGTGTTTATATTAATTCATTGATCTCTTACAAAGTCTTTTTTCTATTCTAATATATGAGGCATAATCAAGAGGAGTTCTACTTAAAGAACCTGGTTCATCAGTATATGCTCATGAGAAAAGGTCAGGTATGTTTCTATACTTTGCACAATTAGAAAAATAAATATTCCAATTATGAGCAGAAGTCCTATCCTAACCAAACTCCTAAAAATCTAACCGTTGTGCATTGAACCAGTTTCATTCTCTTCG
>NW_017676836.1:0-7302 GCF_001879085.1 Nicotiana attenuata
CATGATGATAACAACAGATAGAATGTAACTTAAAAAGAATAGATTATCAGATTCCCGGTAACGGAACCAATTTGTTTCACCAAAGAAATAATATTTTGGATAAAGCTAGAATTTGAGATGAAAAATCGGGTTACTGATAATCAAGAGACCAAAAAAATAATAATAGGTTTTCTGAGAATAATAATAAAGCAGTAAACAAGTTTTTATTTCAGTATGATGTCAATGATGCCCTTTTCCCAATACAACTTCCTCCTTTTATAGTTAATTCTAGGTAAAGGAATGAAACCTAAGCTTTAATGAGACAATTATGGACAATAAATGACATTATATGAGCCGTTACACAATCATTCCTATTAAATACCAATTTTCTAACGTATCAGGTATTTAATACTGAATTTGGACTCCTTTTTGTCTTCAGATCCATGTCTTCAATGCCTTTCGACCCACTGGCTTTAAATGACTTGAATTGGTACGAGACTCGTGTCTAAACTGCTTCTCGTGCCTATTTCACTTCCTCTTCCCGTACCTGTCATCTCCCGTACCTTTTTCTCAATTGTTACGCTTTGACCATTTGTCCAGTCCACGTGTCACGCCACGTCATCTTTAATATAAATTCAACTTTTTTTCCAATACACTCCGATTTCTTTTTTTGATTGAAGCATTAGGTCCGTATTATAATTACGGACCTGTAGAAAAAAGAATCGTCGAATTTGGACATCGTATGAGGATTTTATGGTCATTAAACTAAGAATTAGGTTGCCAGATTTTTTTCAGGTTAATTACGAAATTGCCACTAACGGCGTATTTAAAAATCTGCACTATTTGCAAATATTAAAACCTACATATCTCCTTCGTTATAAGGTCAAATTGAGTGATTCAAAAGCCTAACTTGACTATAATTTCACAAGAAATCAATTGGAGGCATAAAATACGAGTTTCGGGATCGTTTAGCTCAAGAAACAACGCAGAATAGCTGGTAGAAAATATACAAAACTAGGGTTTGTTCACTCGGTCATATTTTGAGTTGGGGAGCTCGGATTTGGGCGATTTTCACCATATGGATTGGGGTAAGTGTTATCTACTCGATGTTAATTATAATTTATGAATCCATCTTCGTTTTTGGGATTTGATTGATGATTTCAAAGTGAAATTGAGGGAGTTAGGGTTTGAGTTTTGGAGAGTTTTAAGTGAGGATTTGAGGGATCAAACGGAGTCCGATTTTGACAAATTTTATATGGTTAGACTCGGGAGAGGACGAGGGTTATTATTCTGCCATTTTTGACTGATTCCGAGACATGGGCCCGGGGGCCGAGTTTTGGCCGATTTCGGATTTTTGGCATGTTTATGTAGTTTTTATTGTGTAATTCGATTCTTTACACTATGTTGATAGTAGTATTATGATTATGGTTAGATTCGAAGCTTTTGGAGACCGAGTCGAGGGACGAGGACATCCCGGAGTAGATTTTACGCTGTTGAGGTAAGTAATAGTTTTAACTCTGGCTTTCAGGATATAAACCCGGAGAAATTGATATCATGTGATTGTTTGGTGGTGATACCCACGCTAGGTGACGGGCGTGTGTGTGCGCACCGCGAGGGATTGAGACTTGGTTCGTCCCGTGAGGCCAGGCCTAAAAGCTATTATCTGTGGTTATGTGTTCACTTGTTGTTGAACTTGTTTGCCTTCATGTTAGAGATCCTGTTTAGGTTTTATTCATGCTCACATTATTTGTACTTAGTCATAGAAATTATAGTACATGTTTATCTCAGTCTCTATTATTTGCTAATATGTTGTGATACTTGATGTGGGATGTGTTCCCTTATTTGCTGATGATGGTGAGGCTAGTGAGGTACATGATTGAGTGAGGCCGAGGGCCTGGTTGTGAGGATATTAATACCATAGTGCGTGAGTTGTCCGCGTAGCACGTGAGTTGACCGTGCGGGTCCAGGTATTGATACCATAGCGTGTGAGTTGTCCGCGTAGCACGTGAGTTGACCGTGCGGATCCAGGTATTGATATGGTAGCACGTAAGTTGTCCGTGCTTAGCGCTTGGGCTTTGGGAGCCCCTCCGGAGTCTGTACACACCCCCAGTGAGCGCAGAGTGTTGAGTGTATTGAGGGTTGAGTGTTGAGTGCTGAGTGCGAGTGCTGAGTGATGGAGTGACATTGTTGTGAAGTTGCACTTACTTTTGCTGCTGCTGCATTTATCTGTTAAATTTCTTTGTGGCATTTACTGAGTTATGGAATTTACCTGTTTATTCCTGTTATTTTTTTAAAATTGTGAAAAATAAATAATTGGACTATTTTGCTTAGCTCGTCACTACTGCTCAGTTCCTTAGTTATTTCTGTTACTACAGAGGTGGTTGTACTCATACTACACCCTGCACTTTATGTGCAGATCCAGGTGAGTTAGAGCGCGGCGATCGTGGAGTTCAGGCCGACTTTAATTGGAGACTGCAAGGTAGCTGCCAGCGTCCGCAGGACCTTGTTACTCCTTTTATCATTTCTTCTTTGGACAGTTAGACAGTTTATATATCTCAGTTTATAGTTTTAGACGCTCATGACTTAGTGACACCCCGATGTTTGCGACTCGTTTTCGTATTTTATATTAGTTATATTTCGAGTTGGTTTAGTTTATCAGGAATTAAATTATTGAAAATGCTTTATTAAATTCTTATAATCAAATTAGTAGTAATATTTTGGGAATAGGCTTGCCTTGTAACACGATAGGGGCCATCACGATCACGGTTAGATTTTGGGTCGTGACATATCAATAATAGAAATGTGCACAGCATCACCCCTCGTGCTTTATCACTCTTCCTCACCATATGAATAATAGAAATGTGCACGGCATCACCCTTCATGCTTTATCTCTCTTTCTCAGCATATGTATCAATATGAATGTAAATGTGCACGGCATCACCCTTCGTGCTTTATCACTCTTTCCTCACCATATGCATAAGTATGAATGTGCACGGCATCACCCTTCGTGCTTTATCACTCTTTCCTCACCCAAACAGTAGAAACAATAACATCCCGTCAAGCGAATCAAGAATAGAAATAATAACGTCCCGGCAAGGGAATCAACTATAACCAATCTCGTTTCAACAGTTAACTTCACAAAATAATCTCAACTTGAGTCAATTCTCAACAATGGTCAATTACCAAGAAAATATCATAAGTCTTGTTCAACATGGATAATCATCAATCTAATCATGAACAATACATAATAAGAGTCACTATAGTCACAGTATAAGACTCACTTGCATGCTCGCCACCAACGTATAGATACTCGTCACCGCACCTTTACGTCGTACTCAACACTAACATGTAGCAAATAAGACAAAAATACCTATTCCCTCAAGCTAAGGTTAGACCAAACAATTACCTCGATTCTACGGCCAAACTCAAGCCTCAAATACCGCTTTCCCCTTAGTTTCCATTTCCAATCCGCCTGAATCTATTTCATAATTTACTTATTAATATTAATTGAAGCCAAAGAAACCAATTCAAATGAAAAATTGTAGATTTACCAACATTCATCCCAAAAAGTCTAAAATCGACCCTGGGCCCGCTTGGTCAAAACTGAAAGTTCGGCCAAAAACCCAATTACCCATTCATTCCCAAGCCCGGATATGCAATTAGTTTCGGAATCCGACTACACATCGAGGTCTAAATTCCAAAATTCCCAGTTTCTCCAAAATCCCTAATTTCTACCCTTAAAGAACAAGATTTAGGCCTAGAAATCTAATGGGTGTTGATGGAAAATGAAAGAGACGAGTTTAATAACACAAACCTATGATTTGGTGTTGAATCTCAACTTCAAAAATCGCCCAAGGTCGGATTCTATGGAAGAATATTAGGGTTGTAGGTTAGGATGTAGTTTGAGTATTTCCTTACTTTGTACCATTGCGAGACCAGTATGGTAGGGTTTTTGTCTAAGATAGTGGCAATGTTGTGTCTTACTATTTCACTTTTCAGCGCAGGAACTATTTACTAGCTATCGCTTTTACTTTGCATCTTTCTTCTGAATTTCATGTTGTTCCTGTTTTTCATATGATTTCTTTGCTGATACTAATATTGTCTCCTTTTGTCTTTTTGTTTGCTTGAGCCGAGGGTCTTTTGGAAACAACCTCTCTACTCTTTCGCAGTAGGGGAAAGGTCTGCGTACACACTACCCTTCCCAGACCCCAGTAGTTAGATTTTACTGGGTTGTTGTTGTTGTAAAGACCCTAGGTTTTAACACGCGTTGCACTTTTTTTCCCCTTAGATCGGTTTTTGTCCCAAATGGGTTTTTCCGGCGAATTTTTTAACGGGGCAACAATTATCTGTGCTACCTAGGGACAATTCAATAATATCCGAGGCTTGTTTACAATGAACCTCGAATACTGGGGGGCATCACCCTCGAATGTAATCACCCTCGGATGTTATGTTCTCAAGGAAAATACTTCGTATCAATAAGTCTTGATAGGTAAAATTTTGTAAAGGGCTAAACGGTCAAATGAACCGTGTCCTTGTAGATTACACGAGCCTCGACTGCAAAACATGTACGCATGAATGATCTATTGAAAGAAGTACTTTTTTCCTTACAAGATGTTCAATGCCTTAGCGAAATTTTTACTTTACTTATGATCTATTGCGAAAACTAGATCAAGCGCCGATCGCAACTAAAGCTCGAGCTATCAACCCCGTACTCGGGGAATGCCGTCCAAAAATAGCATGNACTTCCTAGTTTTGATAGGTTATATTTTTGTTTTAGGAGACACACTTCCTAAATTGAGTTTCACCCCTAGGAGAAGCACTTCCTAGTTTTGGGTCATTTAAGTTTATTCCTAGGAGATGCACTTCCTAGCTTGAGTCATTGAAATTTCACCCCTAGGAGACGCACTTCCTAGTCTGGTTCATTGATGTTTTACCCATAGAAGACCCACTTCCTAAATTGAGAGTTCATCGATAGGAGACGCACTTCCTAGTTTGAATCATTGAAGTTTCACCTCCAGGAGACACACTTCCTAGTCTAAATTTTTCAGGTTATACTGTTTAGGAGACGCACTTCCTAAATTAAGAGTTTACCCCTAGGAGACGCACTTCCTAGTTTGAGTCATTGAAGTTTCACCCATAGGAGACGCACTTCCTAAATTTAGAGTTCATTCATAGGAGACGCACTTCCTAGTTTGAGTCATTGAAGTTTCACCCATAGGAGACACACTTCCTAAGTTAAGAGTTCATTCATCGGAGACGCATTTCCTAGTTTTAGTCACTGAAGTTTTCACCCCTAGGAGACGCACTTCCTAGCCTTGGTCATTTAAATTCACCCTTAGCAGACGCACTTCCTAGTTTGGTTCATTCAGGATTTATTTTAGCAGACGCATTTGCTAGTCAAACTTTCTTGGTTTTACTCGTAGGAGACGCACATCATAGTCTAGTCTTTAGTTTACTCTCATCATTGCATCAGTAGTATAAGTGGTTTACAATTTTGCTAACGACTCACAAATCTTCCTAGCGCAAACTGGGGCAGAAAATTTCATTTGTTTTGTTGTTTTGATTGCAGGCACCCACATGGAAAACAAGGGAACACAAAAAGTTTCAGCAATAAGGCGCCCACCTGGAGAACAAGGGAGGACAGTTCAAGTTTCAAGGGAAAACAATTCAAGTTTCAGAGGAAAGGAATACAATGCAAGCTTTGGAAATCAGGCGCCCACCTGGATAACTAAAGGGAAAGCAGCAATGTTCAAAGGAAGACAGTAATCAGGAGCCCATCTGGAGAACGAAGGAAAAGCAATTCAAGTTTCAAAGGAAGATAGCACAGATTTCAAGGGAAAGCATCAAGGTTCCAAGAAAGACAGTTCGAATGTTAGCAATCAGGCGCCTACCTGGAGAATAAGAAAATTCACTTCAGATAGCAATTCAGGTCAGCAACAAAAGAAGCTCGCGGCAAGAATACGAGGCAACAGTCCGAGGTGATCAACAGAAGTTAGTCACAATAAAGAAAGAAAAAGGAGAAAGGCAAGAAGTTAATCCAAATGTAGAAATTGATGAAAGATGTGGGCTGCTCAAGACATGACCAAGGCCACAAACACTGGATGCCTGGTCCTGATCCGAAAAGCCGAAGCAGGATGACCTAGCACATGCAACTAGCAAGCGCCAAGGTTCAAATCTAAAGTCTGCATGAAGAACCATTCAAGACTCAAGATCAAGCTTCAGAAGACTTATAGATAGGAATATTGTAACTCATAGTTGTCAGGCTTAGCTAGTCTTTTTCGTTTCTTTTGATTTTGATGTGATAACAGGACCGCGGACCGGAACCTCGGCGGAACGGCACCTCGAATGGCTCTCCATCTCGGCATACTCCATCATCTCACTCACTTCTGAACTACACGTGGCCTGATTTCTTTATAGCCAAGGATATGTAGGCAGCTCAGATACCAGCGCTCGGTCACATTTCCCTTTTCTCAGTTTTAGTCTCTCCCAAATAAGGGTTGGGTCAAAATACCTGTCTAGTCGTTCTTTGTCCGAAAACGCTTCGCGTTTCCAGTCAAAGAGGGGCAGCTGTAGACATGTGATTTTTGACCCTCCCCAAGATTTTTTATATTTTAGCACGTTAATATTTAATTTAGGCTTAATATAGCTATTTCAACTCATTTTGACTCTTTTACTTTATTTTATTACAAGAAAAATGGAAAATTACAAAAAAAAAAAAAATTAGCTTACTTATCTTTTTTAAATTTAAATAAGAATTATACAAAAATAGTACCTTATTTTTATCTTTACATAATCTTGAAAATACAAAAAATATATAATAGTTTCATGTTAGATTTTTCATTGTGAAATATTTATCTTATTTTAAAAGGAGTCAATTAAGGTGTTGGATCACAATTTTAAGAGTTTTAGAGCCCAATTCTTGGCCCAATTTGGATTAGTCCATTAAGCCTAGGGACCCTTCTAGACTCTTCTTTGGAACAAAAACAAATAAAAAGACCCTAGGGACTTAACACAAAAAGACCTAGGGACTAATTAGCAAAATACACAAAAATACACCTAAACCTAGACTCTACCTATAAAATAATGTTGAAAATTAGAAAAGGGAGAACAAGAAAAAAGACGCCTACAATCTGAAAACAAACTGATCAGCGCCGCAATACCAGGAGACCCCCCCTTTCCCCGCGTCATCTTCTCCAAATGACCCCCGATCTCTTTATCGACGATAAACACCAACAGACCCCATAACCCTCTTCACTCACACCCCTTCCCTATCGGTTCTGCTCCCTTCTTCAACCAAACGAGCAGCAACCATTTACTCCTCCC
>NW_017676836.1:9937-31317 GCF_001879085.1 Nicotiana attenuata
AATCAAGGTTTGAATGAGGAGGAAAATGCATATGATATCTTACTTTATCCATCTATGTCCAAAATGAGACCAACTTTGTGTAAAGTTGAATATCTTACACGTTACTATCCTATTTACTTTAGATAGAGCCTCATAAGCTCATATGACTATTTAGTCATATGTCTTAATAGTGGCTTACTGCCACGTTTTTCACTCTTAAACTTATTCAAATCTTATCCACCAATTTCCTTAATTACATGGTTAATCTTTCACCAAAATTTTATAATTAACCAAATATCCACATAATTAGAAATTATCTCAAGTTACTTAAAATACTACTCACTTTAAATGCACATTTTAACTTACTATCATGGTCATGTGGTACTATATAAAATGAATACATACGTTGTTATTTCATTAAAACATCCATGTAAAAATATATATATTTTCTCAACTTCTAATTTTCCTAATCTCATATAAGGAGTACAAATTTTTGTACACTTAATTCTTAAAATGGTAAAAAGAATATCCTTCTTTTCTTGTGAAAAAAAAAGTTCATATCTTTACAATAAAGAAAATCTGATAAACTTTTCTCATATTATGTGTATAATTTAAACCATATACTAAAGTAATAATATTAATAACTATATAAAATCATATTTTTCAAATTATTTTACAAAAATATTTCACTCAAAATACCATATCAAATATATATAACGGTATCAAGGTTGTTAAGCTTACGAGGTGTAACATCCTTCCCCCCTTTAGAACATTCGTCCTCGAATGTTAATTCTTAGAGATTTGCAAATCTTTCACTAGGGTCTCCTCTATAAATTAAACTAAAACCCAAACTATATCTGAAGTCTCGACTATTTACAATCTTTTGTACTTGAGTATCTCGTATCTTCTTTACCTTTACCTTACTTACCTTTCAACCTCGCATTGTATCTTGTCTTTCTTTCATAACCTCCCTTCCACATTACGCCTTAAAGCTCTACTGTGATATCTGCACCTCTTGTGCATACAAAATCTAGTGAAAGCTTCGTACGACTCAGCTCTATGGCACGATCTGGAAACAAAAGAAGGGTAACATTTCCTAAATGCCCTATAGCCTCTCAATTATAAATATGGCGCTCAACACACCCATAAGTGAGACTCTACTTGGCACGGCTTTGTAGACTCCCTAGGACACGACTTGCTCTGATACCACATTGTCAACGCCCCGAACCTTGGGAGGCGTGGCTGGCACCTGGTGCCGCACTGGCCCGAGCGAACCACTCTGAAACTCATTCATTTCTTTTGTAACTATCATGGGCCAACATGGCCACAACTCGTAATGTACAATTGTAAGTGAGAAACACTATATCACTGAACTATTGTTCTTAAAACATGAATACATATGGGCCGTCAAGGCCTCTGACATACTATATAAAATGAACCTTTGTCTACAAAGCCTCTAAGATTAACTGACATCAAATGGGACAGGGTACCGGCCTACCCATAAGTCTGTAGTAAAATTCTGATACGATGACTCATAGCCTTGGCTGCACTCCGAATGAGGTGAAGTCTTACCAATCCTTCATTGCATGCCAATCTCGTCTACTATGAGGGCTCGTCAAACTGATTATCTATACCTGCAGGCATGAATGCAGCGTCCCCAACAAAAGGACGTCAGTACGAACTATGTACTGAGTATGTAAGGCGTGTAAATAAATATGTAAAGAGCATGGAAGAAACATGGAGTAAAGCACTCAACCTGTAAGTCTGAATAGCTCTGTAAATCATGAAATATTTATAAAACCATGCATATGCATAAAAATGTCATGTAATGCATAAGTCTATACGTACATAACATGAGCAGCCTCTGAGGACATCCCATCATATCATCACGGCCACTGTGGGCAAATCATCAATATATACCAGCTGATCAGGTGGTGATGCGTATATAATGCCATAACCTTTTCCCATATCCCATATACATATATACATATATACGCGTATATAACGCCGTCTGAGTCATGGGTAAATGCACATGTATAAATGAGTGCAATGCATGAAGTAAGTCAATAAGATCTCTTGGAATATTATAAAACCCATGAATAGACAATATGGTAGTAGGACATATGGGAAATCAGGAATATAGGCAACCTTTGTACTTCTAAGAATAGAATCATTTCTGAAACTTGTGTGCTTGCTCATTTAGTTGTATCATATGGATCATGCCAAAAAAGAATGAATGGAGAGCCTTAACATACCTGAGTCGATTTTCTTGACAACCCCTCTAACACACATCTTTGGGAAGAACTCATAACGGCGGATTAAAGTAGGAAAATATCCGTATCATATTCTAAGTTGGAAAAGTTGCTTGTGACAATGTGGAAACCTGAATTGTCCAAAAGCTTGTGCAGTGTTATCTCTGCATACTGTCTTCTACTCAAGATTTTACAGTTATAAAGTTGTGGGGTGATATCTTGTTTATTCTAGTTCTTTCCATTAGTTCATTTAACATAGAATCGGAAACAGAAAAGTGTGATATCTTAAAAAGATTGCACCACAAAGCTCTCTACTGAAGGCTTGCAAGTGGAGCAAGAATCTTTCGACTGTGATCTTGATTCCCCCAGGGTTCGACACAAAGAAAGTGACAGTGGAGTTGCCTTCAGTTTCATCATCCGAAAATGTTGTCGGGTGCGAGTCGGATCCTCCAAAAATAGTGTATTTTTTGAGGATCCGATACGGGTGCGGCATCATTTTGGAGAGTTCGCGCAACATAGCAGAGTTCATACATCTATATGAAGGATAGCCTTGGCGTATTGGTTGTCTAAATCCAGTCATGCAATGGACTCTGAAGCTAATGACCGTATGCAACTTAACCTTGAGAGTGTATTGGAAGAACTCCACCTGTCTGCTAAGATGTCTTTGGAAGAATACTGTACCAGCCTTTTGAATGAAGAGGTGACAGGAAAAGTTGANTAGAACACTAGAAGGAACAACAACAAAATAGCCATACCAGCCACAGTCTCTATCATCTTCAGGGCTAACCAGTACTCTCTTACTTCTAGCCACAAGAGAAACAACTCCCTCACGAAACAGTTTAGGAGAGTAAAGATGAAGCAAGTGTCGGAAAGAAAAAGGCATAGAAGCTAGATCCGATAAATAACGAAGGCATGCAACAACCCTCTAAACAACGATGCCAATTTGTTCAAGACACACGTTGAAATAACGGCAGAATTCAATGATTACTGGGTCGATAGGTGGTTTGAACCCTAAAGTAAAGGGGTAAGTGTAGACAAAGGAATAACCAGCTTGGAATGAAGTAATTCTCTGGTTGGAACCGGGAACTAAGACTCGAAAATCTGATTTCCAATTACATTCTCTTCGAACCAGGAAAATAAGACAAGTAGTAATTAAGGTTGGATAAAGGTCGGCAGGATTAAGGGAAGCTATAGAGGAAACTTGATTTCTCATGGATTCGCGATCAGTTGAAAAAGAAAATTCTTGAGGAACAATCTCTGCAACTGTGGGTTCACGTACATGATCAATTGAGTCTCTATTTTTGGAAGAACATCTAGGGGTTAAAGGAGCCCTAGGCTTAGAGGAAGAAAGTTTGGCAGCACTACTCTGAGAGGAGGAACCACGATTGGATATAGAACCAAGACTACGAAGCCTACTACCCCTCCTACTTTTAGTGGGAGCATTAGAAGGAACAAATTCGTCAACAATCACAACCTTACAAGGATCTGGAGAAGACATGATTGTTTAAAAAAATATACAGAAGAAGACGCAGAAAAATGTAAAGCAAGAAGAAGGTGATGAATATGGAAAAGAAAGGACTCCAAGAAATCAACAAAGAATGGATTATTTATAAGAGACATGACCATTGTTAAAGTTGGTCATTATGAAGCGTCATAATGGAACCGTCACTTTATGATGGACGTGGTCTCAGAAAAATCCTAAAAAGCGCTGAGAAACTGCATAGCCAATCGTTAGAAGCCATGTGGCATGGACATTAAACAGATGTGATGTACGTTGCATCAGTTCTGAAGGAGACATGATTATATTCGAAAAATCGTGGCAGAGAATTTCCGCCATAAAAGCTTTCCACTTCCCGAATATTCAGTAGAGAATATTCAGAAAGTGGGAGGACTATATGTATTGGTATAAAAAGAGCAGTACACGTGGAATGTCAGTATGCCGACGAAGCACGAAGCATGGAGCAGTGATACAACAACAAGTGGCGTTCTTAATAATAGAATTAATTGAGAGAGGAAGGCACGGGAGAAACACCCACAAGATAGTACATAGAATAGAACCGGGCTTCACAGTTGCCAAAGAAAAGGCAAGGGCAGAATGAATAAGAACCAAAAGAAGGGAAGATACACGAACAGAAGTAAATAAGGAAGGGGAATCGGAACAGTTACAAGGCATTTATCGCAATAAATATGCCAGTTACAACTATCTGAGGTACTGGAAATCAATACAATTAACGGCCATAATAAACCCAAATTATTTGAGGAAACCGTTATGATTGTAAACTCCTATATAAGGACACAGAATTTTATTTGTAAGAACAGATTCCAAGTACTATTGAAATATACTCTTTACTTCTCTGCTTTATCGGAGTTCTCAGCCTTGATTTTATAAATTGTCCATCAATTTATTCTTTATTTTTTTCAGTATATTTTCTTTACCATTCTTATTCTGTTTTCCTAAATAACATTGTGAAAGTGAAGTAAAACTTGGTTATCAATAACCCGTATTCTTCTAAATTTAGACTTTGACCGATAAATCTATCGTTTGGTTAAACAGAGAGGATATTTTTAATATCATTTTTGTGGTGAACTTTAACGGATCGCTAAGGTCTTTGAAAACCGAGAAAAAGATATTTTATAGGCTAGTAAATTAAATGATATCGAGGTAGGAAACACAAACTCACGTGTGGCTTGTTAGAAATGGTAATCTCTTGGATAAGAATTGTCATTACAAATAACCAAAATTTATCATTTGAAGTGGGAACAATTACTTTTGTAATTTCGAGGCTAATAAGCAATAACCTGTGCCACGATTACTTGCACTCTCTCAACATAAACTCCAACACACTGTACACATTTTTCAACCCAAACACGAGAGCCATAACCATAGTCGTTTAGTTAATGATGGAAAGATAAAACCGAATAGGATGGGTTCAATTGCTTTAAGTCTTTCCAACGTGAAACATAGATAAATATGTGAAATGCATTAGAATTTTCAACAAATCTTAAATTTTAAATCCATAATTTTAAAAGTACAATGTGTTTTGTGCCAAGAACCTTAGTGGTTGGCGCATTGAACACTTCTTCGAAGGTCCCCGTACGGCCTGCCTGTCCGCTCTGAAGAAATCATGATTTATATATATATTTTAGGCAGGTGAGAGGGAGTGCATAATAAGGATTGATATCGCTGTATCCATTGTAGCCCACCCCATCTACCTATCATCGAAGGTCAATTATTGCTCCCTCTTTAGAGATTGTAATCCCTATTGAGTCGGGAAGGAATGAGTAATCGGTAGGGGACAGGGCGATTTTGTCAACTTTTCGAACGGAGTTAGGAATTTATCTAAATTGAATTGTTGCGAGTATTAGAATATATATTTATGGATTTTCTCATTTATTGGCTAGTTTTGGAGCGTTGTGCATCGATTTGAGTCGGCAGAAGGGCTTGGAAGCCGGTTTTGGAACTTCGGAGCGAGGTGAGTCTCCTTTCTAACCTTGTAAGAAGGAATTATCCCTATAGGTAAATTAATTCGATATGTGCTTCTATGTGTGGGAGCTACGTACGCACGAAGTGACGAGAGTCCGTGCGTAGCTACTATTATGCTTAAGTCCAAGTTGTCTAGGACTCAAAAAACATGCTTTACTTGTAATAATTGTAACCTTATTGACAGTTTAAATTGCTTTAATTGCATCGAACTGGTAAATGATTTTATAAAAGTGTTAAACTTCGTTTTCTCGACTTGTAAAAGATAAATTGATACTTCCTTGAATAATTGTCTCCCGGATGATGTTTTGATTGACTATTTGAATGTTTGTTTCTATGTGTACCTGCGTCGCATGTATGATTCGCGATTGGGGTGATTGTTTATTTATGTTTGACCGCGTCGCATGTATGATTCGCGAGCGGGGTAATAGATACATCTATGGTTCGCGCCATTCGGCCCTCTGGCAGTGCACAGTTTAAATATTGTTGGATCGGGCCGTACGTCCTCGGCATGATTTGCGCATGCTTGTATTGCTTGTCTTGATATTTATAAATGAGGATATTGCTTCCCCGGATTGAGAATAAATGTATAAATGATAAAAACTAATTTGGAAATTTCCCTATGAATAAGAGAATTGTTTACTTGCTTCATGCTATTGAGTTACAACCATTTTTATAAAAACCCTCGATTTACTATATTATTGGTATATTATTATTGGACCACTAGTAAGTGTCAAAGTCGACCTCTCGTCTCTACTTCTTCGAGTTAGACGGGATACTTACTGAGTACACGTTGTTTTTGTACTCATGCTACACTTGCTGTGCATTTTTGTTGCACAGGCACATGTACCCCTAGCGGCCTAATGGGCGTAGCAGCAGGGATGATACGGAGACTTAGGTGAGCTGCATCTCTCGAGGCGATCCAGAGCCGACACAGTCTCTTTCAGCGTATAGTATTTACCTTCTGTCCAATTTGTATTTCGGACAGTTATTGCACTTCATTTGATTTCCTAGAAATAGCTCATGCACTTGTGACACCGGGTTCTGGGATGATTATGGGATTATTAAATATTAATTTTCTTAAAGACACCATCTTATTTCAATGAATTTCATTACTTATTGTCTAATGTATAAAAGGAATGATTCAACAAATACTAAAATGAGAATTTAATTAACTTCTTGGTGTTGGCTTGCCTGACAGTGGTGTCCGGCGCCATCACGACCCTTAGTGGATTTTGGGTCGTGACAACATGGTATCAGAGCACTAGGTTCACTTAGGTCTCACGAGTCATGAGCGAGTCTAGTAGAGTCTTGCGGATCGGTACGGAGACGTCTGTACTTATCTTTGAGAGGCTACAGGGCTGTTAGGAGCACTTCCCTTCTTGATTCCTCATTATGCGGTTTGATTCCTTTGAGGTTTATGCCTTCATTTCCTTCCCATTCAATCTTATGCGACGTGAAGTGATGGTTCTAAATCGAGGAATTATAATGGTACTGCAGATGTGGTGCGTGATGTTTCCTCCTGCATATTTGACTGGGAAGCGAAGGATGAGAAAGGGCATGTGGGAAGTGTCTTGTGGTGATTAAACTCCTAGAAGGCCAAGTGTGGGAAACAGGAGTTGAGTAGTTGCCTAAAGGAGTGAGTTTGACCAAAGTGGGAGAGTGGCAGAGTAGCATATGGGTTCAGTGGCATGATAACTGCACACCTTGAGTAAAAGTTTAGAGTGATTTGGGAATTTTAGTGGACGATGATTCGGTCCGCGGGCTTAATTTGAAATATTGGCTATTATACGGTGGGAGATTGGATGCAATAGAAAAGGGGTTGCTTGATACGAAGAACGATGCAATATAACTTTGATTTAGAAGATAATGTCGTGCATTTAGTTGATGTCCATAAGAAGTGAACGGACTAATACAGTTGGTGAATGAGCACGGGATCAGAATGGGTTATTGATGTCATAGTAATTGTACCCCGTGCAGCGACGTTGGAGGATGTTGGCGTGTAATTTCCACAGGTGAGTTATATCCTGTGAGCAGGTCAGCGGTCGCGTGGTTGCCGAAGCTCCTGCAAAGGATTTTACTGACTATTTAGCAAGAGGTCGAATATGCGAATGTTGCTAGAGATTCAAAGCGTTCATGAAACACTACTGGAAGGATTCGAGGAATCTGGAGGTTTGCGCAAGGTCATGTCAATAAGAGATAAAGAATCTTGGTGGGTTCCGGAGTTGTGTAATAGTGGCTTCAAGCTAAGTGGGAGAGTCCCACCGCCTACGATTGGGTTGCATGGTTACCTACTTGTGAGGTTCGGGTTATCGGCGTATTAGTGAGTTATTACAGCTAAGGGAAAAGAACATAAGTGGTAATTTGAGCAAAGGAATTGATAAATATGTGCTATAGTTGGCCTTATTGACTCATGTTCAGGCTTTGGGAAGATTCAAGATTTATGCTTCATATAGAGGTGATTTACAAGGAAAGTGATTCAGTCGAGTGCTCCATTGAGATGGGTGTTCATATGCCAGCGGAGCCTTGGAGTTGATTATTTCCGGGACAAAGCCAGAATGGGTGACTCTCAACAACAGTCATAGTGAATTCAAAGGTTAAAAATGTGGTGCATAAGGATTCAAGCCCGGAGTATGCTTAAGAATCGAGCTTTTGTAGAAGATTATGATAAAAGGCTCGGAATGTTCTATGATATTTTCGACTTGTAGTGTAGCATTGGGAGGAAAATGAGAAAAAGACTTCAGATTCGTAGAGGAATTATCAGAATGGGTGTATCAGTTGAAGATGCGAATGTGCATGCAAGGAGGGTATGAAACGGTTGATGGGTTTGGAGACAATGTGGTCTCGTGGAATAGGGTCACTCAGGATGAGTGCGGATTTGGGTTCGTGATGTTTTGAATAGTGCTACTATTATTCCTAAGTCAAGCCCAGAGTAAATTGGAAGAAGTAAAATCAGTCAGCAATGGTTGAATCGGTATAATGGTGGCAACGATTAGTTCCTTCAGCGTGTTAAGTTATACACATGATTATAGTAATGTGTGCGAGGTTTGACGGTCGCCGTAATTGATTCTATTTGGAGGCTTTCGAGTATTATGTCCTATTATGTGCAGATGGATCCCAGAAGAGTTATGGTGGTTTAGACCACTACTTGAGGTTGGTATTTTCTGCGGCTATGAGAATTTAGTCACAGGTTGTAATGGTTCCCTTGAAATGAGTTAAGTAAAAGGCTTCTATATGATGAAGTGTTTACCCTATTAGTGGTTCAGGAGTTATGATGAAATTCTTGTACTCTTGCGCATTGTCATGATTAAGTTCCGTGAGTAGCGTGGGATTTGGAAGCTGAGAATCAAGGTTGCGGTTCGGTGTTGACAAGGAGGTCACGGGCTCGGATGAGCAGGAAAAGAATTTAGATGTTTAGAGTAAGCTAGTATTATCTTCAGCATCACCTGAGATCAGTATCATGAGTAAGAGGTTTTGTGTATTGACTTGGGATCCTTGATTCGCTTTGCAGCATTTGTATGGTCGGTGGTATGGATGTGCAGACTTGTTACCTGGTGCAGAAGGCCATGGGAGCATATCCCACGGAAAGATTGTATAAGTGTGACGTGTAGTCACTTAATTGATTGAGGATTTAAACCAAGTATGGAGATGTGGTATTATCACTAATTAAGAATTTATGCCTGAAGGGCGCTCGATTCATTTGGTTGTGGAATGTGGAAGGTTGTTCCGAATTGGACGGTTGTTCTTGTGTGTTATGGGAAAAAAGGGGTTATTATGGACCCAGGAAAGATCATTGGCCTAGATCGGTACGATCAGAATCGACTTGAGGTCTGTGAATGGATTTAAATATGAATACGGGCTCTATATCAGGCTGGATGTGTTCATTTCAGCATAGCACTCCTTATGGAAGAGTATTCGGACGTTGGATGTCGTTTCGTCGTCGGCTATTTCATGTAATATTATATCGTGCCGTGTGAGTTGTGAAACGGCTTGATAATTCTCTTATGTGTTGAGGTTCCGCGTAGCGATGGTGTTATTGAGCAGGATGACTCTTTAGATTCAGATCATATATCGTACCACAGTTGTGCTTGAGTTTTGTAGCATGTGGCGCTATCTATCTCCCCAGGGATGGTATTATGCACTTAGCGTGCTAGTGGCCGATATTCGGTATTTTGTAGTAATGAGCACTATAGCTCGGTATGTATTTCCTTATATAGATTTTATGTGTGGATCGGGTGGCACGCCGCCACAGGTATGTTGATGGGATCGGGTTGCACGCCGCAACAGTGTGATGTTGAGTACAGTCCCCTACATTCTATTTTATGTGTTTTGTTTCCCATTTTTTTTCTGAGGGAGGTTTATAACACCTTCTCGGTTGTCTAATTAGTTTCGTAGGTTGAGTAGTCCCTTCCAGAGTTCGTTTTCCTTATGTATCACGTTCGAGTTGGTAGCCTATTGGCACATTGTGGCATCATATGAGACATTTGGTCATGTTTGGAGTGGCTTATTGCCTGAGCAGCTCGTACTGGTAAGACGAGATTATTGGATCTAGGATCAGTGCGATCGGATTATATAAAGTATATTAAAGAGCAGATACCATTATTTGGTTCAAAATGAGGTAATGGTTCTTGTCAGGAGTATAGCCTCAATGATTTGTTGACTCGGCAGTTGGTTATAAATTTCTACACGTCTCTTCCGTTGTGGCGGTATTGTAAGAGTTGGAACAAGACTTATATGACATAGGGTGCATTGTGAGCATCAGATTCGAGGAATGTCGGTTATTATGATCAGAGAATGTTATAATGGTCCAGTGAATGAGGTGGTTCATGGTGAGAATTCAGCACAGGCATGCAGTCATGTTCTGGTACATCGTGTAGTGATTGATACAGTGTTCATATATTGGAAGCCAGCCTGGCAAAGAATTCCGGATGTTGAAATTGGGCTCTAAGTTTATTTGCTTGAATAAAAAGGGTATACTTTCAGAATTGATCGAGCTAATGTGCTCAACTGGGTTGTAGTAGCATGGGTAGGTGCACGAGGTGTTAAATAGTGATTTCGGACAACTCTAGCGCAGTTCTTAGCACGTTCGAGGACGAACGTATGTTTAAGTAGGAGAGAATGTAACGACCCGATCGGTCGTTTTGAGCTCTAGTGTGACGTTCAGCAGTTTGAGGCCATGAGCAGCTTCACTTCAGGTATTATGACTTGTACGTATGGTCGGAATTGAATTTCGTGAAGTTCGGAGTTGATTTGGAAAGAGAATTCTCATTTCGGAAGCTTTAGGTTGAAAGAATTGACTAAGATTGGATTTTTGAGTAAACGACCTCGGAATCGGGATTCGAAGGTTCCAGCAGGTTTGTATGATGATTTCGGACTTGGGCGTATGTCCGGATCGGGTTTTGGAAGACCCGGGAACG
Organism: Nicotiana attenuata; assembly: GCF_001879085.1. Taxonomy (NCBI): domain Eukaryota; kingdom Viridiplantae; phylum Streptophyta; class Magnoliopsida; order Solanales; family Solanaceae; genus Nicotiana; species Nicotiana attenuata. The sequence goes on from NW_017676836.1 coordinate 21,067, forward strand.
TTTCGGCACCTATTGTGGAAGTTAGCATTTTTGGAAGAATTTCATGAGTTTGGGTTGAAGTGCATTTCAGTGTTATCAATGTCCGTTTGGGATTCCAAGTCTAGGAATAGCTCCGTATGGTGGTTCTGGTGTTGGGAGCGCGATCGGAAGTGAATTCGGAGGTCCGTGGGTCATTTTGGAGTCATTTGGCTAAAGATAGAAATTTGAAGGTTTTTGAGGAGTTTGACTGGAAGTGGACTTTTTGATATCGGAGTCGGAATCCAATTTTGGAAGTTGGAGTAGGTCTGTAATGTCGAATGTGACTTGTGTGCAAAATTTGATGTCAATCGGACGTGATTTGATAGGTTTCGGCATCGAATGTAGAAATTGGAATTTCTTAGTTTCATTAGACTCGAATTGGGGTGTGATTCGTGTTTTTAGCTTTGTTTGATGTGATTTGAGGCCTCGACTAAGTCTGTGATACGTTTTGAGACTTGTCGGTATGTTCGGACGGGGTCCCGAGGGGGTCGGGTGAGTTTCGGGGTGATTTCGGACCATTTCTAGGCCATTTTTAGCTGCTGGTTTTTGGCTACAGCAGTATGCTACGCGATCGTGGGGAACTGGTCGCGATAGCTATGAGTAAAGTGGGAGAAAATGGCCAGTGATTCGCGATCGCGGAAGGACTTCCGCGATCGCGTAGAGGAAAGTTTCTGCTGAACTGACCCGACGTTGGAAGCTTGTATCTCGCAATCTATAAGGAATTTGGAGATGATCCAAAAATAAAAGTTGTAGCCCTTTGTATCTAGTTTTCAGAAAATTAAACCATTTGGTATTTGGAGCTGTGTACAAAAAGTTATGAGTGCTACACTACAGCCTATCCGGGAAGAGTTTGGAAATTGCGAAGAAGACATTTATGTTGCACAGGGTTGACTTTGGAAGCTTATATCTTGTAATATATAAGGAACTGGGAGATGAGCAAAGCAAGAAAGTTGTAGTCCTTGGAGTTTAGTTTTCAAAAAGTTAAACCATTTGTAATTTGGAGCTTTGTACAAAAAGTTATGGCCATTATACTAGAGACTGTCTGGAAGAGCTGGGCATTTGTTCTTCGCGATCGCGAAGCATACTCCGCGATCGCGTAGGGCAAATTTAGGAATGAGAAATGTTGTGATTCGCGATTGCGAAGCATTTTCCGCGATCACGAAGAGTAAATACCTGGGCAGAAGCTATATTTCGAGGTTTTAGCCATTTTTAACATATTTAGAGCTATGGAGCTCGGATTGAAGCGATTTTTGAGGCGATTTTCACCATATGGATTGGGGTAAGTGTTCTATATCCGAAAGTAATTATACTTCATGATTCTATGGTTATATTCATCATTTATTTCGGATTTAAATGGAAGAAATCAAGATTTTTGCAAAACTTTTCAAGAACGAAAATTCAAGATTTGGAGGTCAAGTTGTTATCGGAATTTGGTAAAATTGGTTTGGTTGAACTCGTATCGGAATGGGTTGTCGGATTTTGTGAGTTATTCAAAATACGGGCACGTGGGCCCGAGGGCGATTTTGTCAACTTTTCGAACGGAGTTAGGAATTTATCTAAATTGAATTATTGCGAGTATTAGAGTTTATATTTATGGATTTTCTCATTTATTGGCTAGTTTTGGAGCGTTGTGCATCGATTTGAGTCGTCAGAAGGGCTTGGAATCCGGTTTTGGAACTTCGGAGCGAGGTGAGTCTCCTTTCTAACCTTGTAAGAGAGAATTGTCCCCATAGGTGAATTAATTCGATATGTGCTTCTATGTGTGGGGGCTACGTACGCACGAAGTGACAAGGGTCCGTACGTAGCTACTATTATGCTTAAGTCCGGGTAGTCTAGGACCCAAAAAATATGCTTTACTTGTAATAATTGTAACCTTATTGACAGTTTAAATTGCTTTAATTGCATCGAACTGGTAAATGATTTTCTAAAAGAGCTAAACTTCGTTTTCTCGATTTGTAAAAGAGAAATTGATACTTCCTTGAATGATTCGCGAGCGGGGTAATAGATGCATCTATGGTTCGCGCCATTCGACCCTCTGGCAGTGCACAGTTTAAATTTTGTTGGATCGGGCCGTACGTCCTCAACATGATTTGCGCATGCTTGTATTGCTTGCCTTGATATTTATAAATGAGGATATTGCTTCCCCGGATTGAGAATAAATGTATAAATGATGAAAACTAATTTGGAAATTTCCCTATGAATAAGAGAATTGTTTACTTGCTTCATGCTATTGAGTTACAACCATTTTTATAAAACCCTCGATTTACTATATTATTGGTATATTATTATTGGACCACTAGTAAGTGTCAAAGTCGACCTCTCGTCTCCACTTCTTCGAGATTAGACGGGATACTTACTGAATACACGTTGTTTTTGTACTCATGCTACACTTGCTGTGCATTTTTGTTGCACAGGCACATGTACCCCTAGCGGCCTAATGGGCATAGCAGCAGGGATGATACGGAGACTTAGGTGAGCTGCATCTCTCGGGGAGATCCACAGCCGACACAGTCTCTTTCAGCATATAGTATTTACCTTCTGTCCAATTTGTATTCCGGACAGTTATTGCACTTTATTTGATTTCCTAAAAATAGCTCATTCACTTGTGACACCGAATTTTGGGATGATTATGGGATTATTAAATATTAATTTTGTTAAAGACATCATCTTATTTCAATGAATTTTATTACTTATTGTTTAATGTGTAAAAGGAATGATTTCAACAAATACTAAAATGAGAATTTAATTAACTTCTTGGTGTTGGCTTGCCTGACAGTGATGTCCGGTGCCATCACGACCCTTAGTGGATCTTGGGTCGTGACATCCACATTACGCCTTAAAGCTCTACTGTGATACCTGCACCTCTGGTGCATACAAAATCTAGTGAAAGCTTCATACTGACTTCGTACGACTCGGCTCTATGGCACGATCTGGAAACAAAAGAAGGGTAACGTTTCCTAAATGCCCTATAGCCTCTCAATTATAAATATGGCGCTCAACACACCCATAAGTGAGACTCTACTAGGCACGGCTTTGTAGACTCCCTAGGACACGACTTTCTTTGATACCACTTTGTCAACGCCTCGAACCTTGGGAGTCGTGGCTGGCACCCGGTGCCGCACTGGCCCGAGCGAACCACTCTGAATCTCATTCATTTCTTTTGTAACTATCATGGGCCAACATGGCCACAACTCGTAATGTACAATTGTAAGTGAAAAACACTATATCACTGAACCATGTAGACATGTGATTTTTGACCCTCCCCAAGATTTTTTATATTTTAGCACGTAAATATTTAATTTAGGCTTAATATAGCTATTTCAACTCATTTTGACTCTTTTACTTTATTTTATTACAAGAAAAATGGAAAATTACAAACAAAAAAAAATTTAGCTTACGTATCTTTTTTAAATTTAAATAAGAATTATACAAAAATAGTACCTTATTTTTATCTTTACATAATCGTGAAAATACAAAAAATATATAATAGTTTCATGTTAGATTTTGCATTGTGAAATATTTATCTTATTTTAAAAGGAGTCAATTAAGGTGTTGGATCACAATTTTAAGAGTTTTAAAGCCCAATTCTTGGCCCAATTCGGATTAGTCCATTAAGCCTAGGGACCCTTCTAGACTCTTCTTTGGAACAAAAACAAATAAAAAAGACCCTAGGGACTAATTGGCAAAATACACAAAAATACACCTAAACCTAGACTCTACCTATAAAATAATGCTGAAAATTAGAAAAGGGAGAACAAGAAAAAAGACGCCTACAATCTGAAAACAAACTGATCAGCGCCGCAATACCAGGAGACCCCCCCTTTCCCCGCGTCATCTTCTCCAAATGACCCCCGATCTCTTTATCGACGATAAACACCAACAGACCCCATAACCCTCTTCACTCACACCCCTTCCCTATCGGTTCTGCTCCCTTCTTCAACCAAACGAGCAGCAACCATTTACTCCTCCCATTTCTGATCTTCGTTCCACATTCTAGAGCAGTGCCGCTGAAGCTCGTCCCAAAGCGATCGTAGCTTCAGCCATGAAACTTCGTCCAACAGCTATGAAATCTGTTTGAAACCTCCGTGAAACAGTCCAGAAAGTAGCATTCAAACAGAGCAAATCAGAGGTGCCGATTCGAGGTCCGTTGTTTTGAATTTTGTCGCGGTTCCGGCTAGCTTTGAGGTCTGGATCGTAGTTCTGTTCGAGTTTTCCATTTTTGGCCCGGTTGACAGTGATTAATTCCACTTCAACAAAGTTCAATGTGAGATTATTTCTTTCATTTTGTTTTGTTTTGCTACAATGTATGAATGCTTGGTTCTGTTACAATGTTTAGGAATGTTTTGTTTCTGATACAGTGTGTATTGCATTAATGTGTTGTTATTTTGATTTTGTTGAATATTTTCGATGGGTGTGGTCCGTTCTTCTTTTCGACTATTGCTATTTCAGTCGATCTTCTTGTCCTCGTTTATTTGTTCTGTGTTTTAAAGCTTTTGATTAAAACCTGCATGTTTGGGAGCTGTAGTTTGGCGATCTCGTGAGCATATAGTGTTATATCTTGTTATTAAATTTGTCCCTTAAAGTTGAACGAGAAATTAATGAAACAATACTGTTAAGTTCATTAAGCCTTGGATTTTTTAACTTGAATTAATAGAAGTTGGGTTTAATGGTGGTTTGATAGTGGATAGTGGCGTGATTTGTTAGTGGCTATGGGTACGGTTCCTGTGGCATGGTTACGATATGTGAATCTCAATCGGGGTGCATTTCATGTAACCCGATTGGAACAACTTCGAATAATAAAATCCTTTGGAAATTAGAAATCGAGATGTGCCATTTAGCAAACTTCCATGGCCTCCCGCAAAGTTAACAACGCGTAGTTTCTTTAGGCGCGTATTTTAATAATCTGCTTCCTTAAACTCGGGTGCACATTTATGTGACCCAAATCCAAATCTCAAACGATGTTAAAATATGTCAAAAACCGCGGGTGCATTTATGTGACGTGGTTCGAGACGTGTTTTAATAACGTTGCAATTTTCTATAAAAAATGAATAAAAGCGGTTAAAAAGTTAAAACTTGCACATAGGTTCATAATTGTCTAAAATCAGATAATTTAAGCCGAATATGACAGTTGAGCGACCGTGCTAGAACCACGGAACCCGGGAATGCCTAACACCTTCTCCCGGGTTAACAGAATTCCTTACTCGGATTTCTGGTTCGCGGACTGTTAAACAGAGTCATTCTTTTCCTCGATTCGGGATTCTAAATCGGTGACTTGGGACACCATAAATCTCACAAGTGGCGACTCTGAATCTTTAATAATAATCCCGTTTCGATTGTCACTTCAAGTTGGAAATAACTCCCTTTATTATACCCTTTCCGGGGGTGTAGTAAGAAAAATGAGGTGTGACAGCTCTGGCGACTCTGCTGGGGAAAAGAACCCAGAACATTTTGTTCAGGGTTCAGAATTCAAGCTTAGATAAATTGGTGTATTTGGTTATATCTGATTTTCCTACATGTTTCGTGCTAAATAAGCAAAATGTTGCTTTTTACCGCTTTGATATTATCTGAACTGTATATAAACTGTGCCGAAACCCTTCTCTTCTCACCTCCGGGGATGTGCTTACTGGTTGAGACTCCCTATTCTGTTAGTGTCAATACCCTGAAATAAGAAAGAGGCCGGACAAGTTACTAAGCCGGATGGCCTTTTGGTTCCCGGTACGTAGCCCCCTCCTCGACTCGAGTTGTCCGCTCGGGTACACAGTCTAGAACCTATACCCAGGCTTTGAACCTAGAATAACTTGACCTCATGCCGGATCCCTAGTAGGAACGCTTATTTGCATCACGTGCATATGACTTAGGGGACTCAACACAGGGGTTGGGTCCGTCTAGGACAGGTGTACCCAGAATAATGGACCATCCTGATGCATCCTACTTGTGCATTTATCTGTTTTGGACTCGCATGCTGACCGGCTTTGAATATCTGGGAAAAATTGAAAAAAAAAACAAAGAGGGAAAGAGAGAAAATAGCAGTGGAAAGAGTTAATTTCCTATATTAGAAAAACCAATGTCCAAGTAGTGCCGAAATGCTGCCGTATTCTTTTTTTGAGAAAAAAAAAGAGTTTTATTTTCAAATTAGTTGTTTAGTTGCCACTGAAAAAGAAATATAAAAAAGAGTCTTGCCTTCAGAAATAGTGTATTTGCCAACAAAGACAAAACAAAAAGAGTCTTGTTTTCAAAATAGTTAGATTTATTTGCCCGAACTACGCTGGTTTGATTCTCACCGGATGTGAGATACGTAGGCAACCCTCATCGGGTCCAACCTCCCCTTTTTCAAAAATAGCCCAAAAATGCCAAAACTTTTAATTTCATCATGAATAAGTCGGGTGCCGCCATTCTTATTTAAAATAAGCCGAATGTCCCCAAAAGGGCGCCGAAAGGCTGTTTTGCAAGAACAGCCACCCTGAGTCATTTTTTAACGGTTAGGAGGCACAGCCTTAAAATCTTCTTTATGAAGTGCTGAAAGGCCGTATCCGCAATACCGACTGTTTGTTTAAATTGGAAATTTGAACAGAGATTGTGCCATTTTTCTCTTTTAGGTCAAAATAAGTGATTAAAATACCTTAATAAATGTGCAGGATGAGCACGACTCAAAATGAATTATTTTCAATCATGCATAAAATCTCTTTGGAGTTACGTCTGTGGTGGAACGATTTAGGCGGAGAAGGGCAAGATGCAGTCAAGAAACATTTGAAAGGGCTTACCGGTTTGCTCGATATTGCGCCTCAGGGAGATATTATTAGAGCACTGGTTACATGTTGGGACCCAGCACATAATGTGTTCCATTTTTCGGACTTTGAGCTTACCCCGACATTAGAGGAAATAGCTGGCTACATTGGAAAGGATGAGGTTCCGTTGAGGCACAAATACTTGGTTGCCCCCAGAGTTGTAGCCGTGTACAGATTTCTAGACTCTTTGAAGATAGTCAGAACCGTCCATAACACAGATTTGGCAAATGGCTTTTGTACTCTGAGCTTCATATATCATCGATATGGCCATATCGGGGGGTTCAACACCCCAGAAAGTAAGATATGTAGCAAAGGAAACCGCTAGAAGTGGGAGGAGCATCGACGTTTCGCCTTTATGGTAGCTTTCCTGGGGCTTTTAGTATTTCCAAGGAAGGATGGGAACATTGACTTAAAAATAGCTGGGGTCGTCAGCACGTTAATTACTCAAGCCAAAAGTACATTTGCACCTATGATATTGGCCGACATCTTCCGTGCTCTTACAGCCTGCAAAGCCGGGGAAGCTTTCTTCGAGGGGTGCAATCTATTGTTACAAATGTGGATGATCGAGCATCTGTGTCATCGTCCTCAGTTTTTGAGCTACGGGTCTCAAGAAAAAACATGCATAGAAGAGTTTTACACGAGGATTAAAGGGGCCAAATTGCCGGAAGGAGTCACGGGTTGGACAACATATTTTCGGTCCCTCACTGCTAGCCAAATAGAGTGGACACTGGGATGGTTACCCGTTGATGAAATCGTATATATGCCGGCAGCCCGACCACATTTCCTTTTGATGGGGCTTAGAAGCATTCAGCCTTACGCACCGTATCGAGTGTTGAGGCAGCTGGGGAGATGCCAGATAGTACCCAAGGATGATGATCTTAGTTTGCAAGTGGTTGAGATTGGCCCTGATGGCCAGTTTCCTGAAGCAATGGTCCGCCAAGTCTGGAGCGAATGTCAATATTTGACGGCAAACACTTGTGTTCGAGATCGAGCCAAAGGAGAAGTGTCGCCTGATTATCAAGCTTGGTATAGAGGGGACGTTGCATTCGGAAGACCGGCCAAACGACCTCACATCCAGGAATTTGTTGAGTCATCACGAGAACAGTGGGCTTGGTTAACTAAAGAAAATGAGTATAGGGCCCGCATAGGAGCATTGGAAAAACAGGTCCAAGACCTCCGATTTGAAAATAGCTTGCAAGCCGCGGCTNGTGGTTGAGATACATTTTCACGACGTTGCAATTCTCTTTAAAAATTAAATAATAAAAAGCGGTTTAAAGTTAAAAAGGCACATAAGTTAAAACATGTATTAAAATCAGATTTTTAGCCAATTATAATAATTTAAGCGACCGTGCTAGAACCACGGGATCCGGGGGTGCCTAACACCTTCCCTCGGGTCAACAGAATTCCTTATTCAGAATTTCTGGTTCGCAGACTCCAATTGGGAAGTCGATTTTTCCTCGATTTGGGATTTAAATTAAACCGGTGACTTGGGACACCAAAAGCCAATCCTATCCCAAGTGGCGACTCTAAAAATAAATAAATAATCCCATTTCGAATAATGTCACTTTAAATGGAAAAACTCCCTTGTACATTTATCCTTCGGGGTAGGTGTGTAAAAAAGGAGGTGTGACAGCTCTGGCGACTCTGCTGGGGATAAGAACCCAGAACTTTGGTTCAGGGTTCAGAATTCGAGCTTAGATATATTGTTGTATTTGGCTTTATCTGATTTTCCTACATGTTTCATGCTAAATGTGCAAAATGTTGCTTTTTACCGCTTTGATATTATCTGAACTGTATATAAACTGTGCCGAAACCCTTCTCTTCTCACCTCCGGGGATGTGCTTACTGGTTGAGACTCCCTATTCTGTTAGTGTCAATACCCTGAAATAAGAAAGAGGCCGGACAAGTTACTAAGCCGGATGGCCTTTTGGTTCCCGGTACGTAGCCCCCTCCTCGACTCGAGTTGTCCGCTCGGGTACACAGTCTAGAACCTATACCCAGGCTTTGAACCTAGAATAACTTGACCTCATGCCGGATCCCTAGTAGGAACGCTTATTTGCATCATGTGCATATGACTTAGGGGACTCAACACAGGGGTTGGGTCCGTCTAGGACAGGTGTACCCAGAATAATGGACCATCCTGATGCATCCTACTTGTGCATTTATCTGTTTTGGACTCGCATGCTGACCGGCTTTGAATATCTGGGAAAAATTGAAAAAAAAAACAAAGAGGGAAAAAGAGAAAATAGCAGTGGAGAGAGTTAATTTCCTATATTAGAAAAATCAATGTCCAAGTAGTGCCGAAATGCTGCCGTAATTTTTGAGAAAAACAAAAGAAAAAAAAGAGTTTTATTTTCAAATTAGTTGTTTAGTTGCCACTGAAAAAGAAAATATAAAAAAGAGTCTTGCTTTCAAAAATAGTGTATTTGCCAACAAAAATAAAACAAACAGAGTCTTGTTAGATTTATTCTACCCGAACTACGCAGGTTTGATTCTCACTGGATGTGAGATACGTAGGCAACCCTCATCGGGTCCAACCTCCCCTTTTCAAAAAAAATAGCCAAAAATGCCAAATTTTTTAATTTCGTCATGAATAAGTCGGGTGCGCCATTCTTGTTTAAAATAAGCCGAATGTCCCCAAAAAGGGCGCCGGAAGGCTATTTTTGCAAGAACAGCCACCCTGAGTCAGTTTTAACGGTTAGCAGGCACAACCTTAAAATCTTCTCCCCAAAGTGCTAAAGGGCCGTAACTGCAAAACCGGCCGTTTGTTTTAAAATTGGAAATTTGAACAAAAATAGTGTCATTTTTATCCTTTTAGGTCAAAATAAGTGATTAAATCACCTTAATAAATGTGCAGGATGAGCACGATTCAAAATAAGGGGAACTTGCGTATAGGCCCGCGGCGAGACCGAACGATGTCCCGCAGGCACTAGGAGCTTTAATGTATTCATGATTGTCTTTTGAGTCTGTATTTCCTTTTGTACCAGAGTTTTGCTTTTTGAGTCTGTATTTCCTTTTCTACTGAGTTGGTCATTTGAGTCTGTATTTCCTTTTCTACTGGAGTCTGTATTTCCTTTTCGTTAAAAGTCAGTCAGTTGATTGAATCTGTATTTTCGCTTAAAATGGAACAGGGATGGCGGAGTCTGTAGTGCTTTTCTGCATTAGAGTCTGTTAGTTGTTTAATTTGTCAGTTTCGAGTCTTTGTAATAGACGTATTTGCTATCAATAAATTCGAAAACCCAAAAAAAAAAACATTTTGCTTTACATTTACTCTGCAAGAACTACGCTCGGTCTGATTCACGCGAGGTCGTGATACGTAGGCAATCTCCATAGTATTCGACCGTAACTAAATGAAAAGGGGAGAAACAAGAAAGGAATGAAAGGGAAGAGGTAAAAAACAGAAGGAAGGAAACAAAGAGGGAAAAGAAACAAAAGAAATAAGAAACCG
>NW_017676836.1:36492-38317 GCF_001879085.1 Nicotiana attenuata
CAAGTGGCGAATCTGAATCTTTAATAATAATCCCGTTTCGATTGTCACTTCAAGTTGGAAATAACTCCCTTTATTATTCCCTTTCCGGGGGTGTAGTAAGAAAAATGAGGTGTGACAAACCATTGTTCTTAAAACTTGAATACATATGGGCCGTCAAGGCCTCGGACATACTATATAAAATGAACCTCTGTCTACAAAGCCTCTAAGATTAACTGACATCAAATGGGACAAGGTACCGGCCTACCCATAAGTCTGTAGTAAAATTCTGACACGATGATTCATAGCCTTGGCTGCAGTCCGAATGAGGTGGAGTCTTACCGATCCTTCGCTGAATGCCAATCTCGTCTACTATGATGTCTCGTCAAACTAATTAGCTATACCTGCAGGCATGAATGCAGCGACCCCAACAAAAGGACGTCAGTACGAACTATGTACTAAGTATGTAAGGCGTGTAAATAAATATGTAAAGAGCATGGAAGAAACATGGAGTAAAGGACTTAACCTGTAAGTCTGAATAGATCTGTAAATCATGAAATATTTATAAAAAAATGCATATACGTATAAATGTCATGTAATACATGGTTCTATACGTACATAACATCATCAAGCCTCTGAGGGCATCTCATCATATCATCACGGCCACTGTGGGCAAATCATCAACATATACAGGCTCATCAGGTGGTGATGCGTATATAACGCCGTAACCTTTTCCCATATCCCATATACATATATATACATATATACGCGTATATAACGCTGTCTGAGTCATGGGTAAATGCACATGTATAAATGAGTGCAATGCATAATGAAGTAAGTCAATATGATCTCTTGGAATATTATGAGACCCATGAATAGACAATATGGTAGTAGGACATATGGGGAATCAGGAATATAGGCAACCTTAGTACTTCTAAGAATAGAATCATTTCTGAAACATGTGTGCTTGCTCATTTCGTATGGATCATGCGAAAAAAAGAAAGAAGGGATAGCCTTAACATACCTGAGTCGATTTTATTGACAATCCCTCTAACACACATCTTTAGGAAGAACTCATAACGGCGGATCGAAGTAGGGGAATATCCGTATCATATTCTAAGTTGGAAAAGTTGCTTGTGACAATGTGGAAACCTGAATTGTCCAAAAGCTTGTGCAGTGTTATCTCTGCATACTGTCTTCTGCTCAAGATTTTACAGTTATAAAGTTGTGGGATGATATCTTGTTTATTCTAGTTCTTTCCATTAGTTCATTTAACATAGAATTGGAAACAGAAAAGTGTGATATCTTAAAAAGATTGCACCACAAAGCTCTCTACTGAAGGTTTGCAAGTGGAGCAAGAATCTTTCGACTGTGATCTTGATTCCCCCCAGGGTTTGACACAAAGAAAGTGACAGTGGAGTTGCCTTCAGTTTCTTCATCATTTAATGATGAAAAGGGTTGTCTAAATCTAGTCATGCAATGGACTCTGAAGCTAATGACCTTCCTTGAGAGTGCATTGGAAGAACTCCACCTGTCTGCTAAGATGTCATTGGAAGAATACTTTACCAGCCTTTTGAATGAAGAGGTAACGTGAAAAGTTGATTCCCTTGAATATGGCATGATAATCAAGGTTTGAATGAGGAGGAAAATGCATATGATATCTTACTTTATCCATCTATGTCCAAAATGAGACCAACTTTGTGTAAAGTTGAATATCTTACACGTTACTATCCTATTTACTTTAGATAGAGCCTCATAAGCTCATATGACTATTTAGTCATATGTCTTAATAGTGGCTTACTGCCACGTTTTTCACTCTTAAACTTATTCAAATCTTATCCACCAATTT
>NW_017676837.1:0-31723 GCF_001879085.1 Nicotiana attenuata
CCACGAGATCCAGGGGCCCTCCACCCACTCCTCCTCCTTAGCCTGTTAAGCACAAGAACAAAAGCAAGATGGAAGATTTGAACAACATCAGAAAAGAGAACGCAACAGTAGAGGCCACTGATAGCCATGGTATTCGGGTTCCCGATGAAAATGTGTCACAACTTGAACAGAAATTGTTGAAGTTTCAGGAAGAGCTCAATTAGGCTAGGAATCTGGCCAACCTATCATTCTCCCTCAGCACCCCGGACGCCAACTTCCCCAATGTTCAAGACCCCACACCTCCTCCAAAACAACCGAATCACCCCACTGCTCCAACAAAGAACCAATGCAACACTTGCCATACTCCAAACAACATTCCACTACTCATCCCAGAGCCTCAAAACTCCGCAAATGACCATTTCCACGCCACGTACCAGGCCACCACAACAATCCCATCTACGTGGAGACCATGCCACTCTCCACCCAACCTATATCTTGCACACCTGAGTCTAATGAAAAGCATCTACTCATCAGAAACTTGGCTGAGGAACTTAAGAAATTAACCAGCCGAATTCAGGGCGTCGAGGGAAGCAAAGGGATCGAAGGGTTGAACTATGAAGACCTCTGCATACAACGGGATCGAAGGGTTGAACTATGAAGACCTCTGCATACAACCGGATGTCGAACTACCGGAGGGGTACAAACCTCCTAAGCTCGAGGTGTTTGATGGTATAGGTGATCCAAGGGTCCATCTGAGAACATACTGCGACAAGCTGGTCGGAGTAGGAAAGGATGAAAGGATCTGCATGAAGTTGTTCATCAGGAGTCTGAAAGGAGATGCGCTATCCTGGTACATCAGCCAAGATCCCAAGAAATGGTCGAGCTGGGTAGGTATGGCATCTGATTTTATGGACAGGTTCAGGTTTAACACAGAGAACGCGCCAGACGTGTTCTATATCCAGAATCTAAAGAAGAAGCCCACGAAGATATTTCGCGAGTATACTACTCGCTGGAGGTCTGAAGTTGCTAAGGTCAGACCCGCCTTAGAAGAAGAACAAATGAACAAGTTCTTTGTCCGGGCTCAAGACCCGCAATACTACGAACGATTGATGGTGATTGAGAACCATAAGTTTTCCGACATTATCAAACTGGGGGAACGAATTGAAGAAGGTATTAAGAGCAGTATGGTTACAAAATTCGAGGCCTTGCAAGCTACAAATAAGGCCTTGCAGTCTGGTGGTGTGTCTAAGAAGAGGGACGTAGGGGCCGTGATGGTTGCACAAAGGACCAAGTCTCCCCTCAAATACCAAACTTACCCAATACCTCCACTCACATATCAGCCAGCCCCAAATTACCAAGCACCCTCCTACTAAGCTCCACCACCAACTTATCAGTCATCTCCACCCCTTACATATCAACCTACCTCACCCAGATACTCCCAACCCGCTCATGTCTACCAAACTCAAAATGCCCAACCATCTCATTATCAATCACCCCCCGCACGCCAAAATTTCCCTAGGCCCCGACCTAATTTTGATCGAAGGCCTCCAAAATAATATACAGCCATCGCAGAGCCCATTGACCAGCTATATGAGAGGCTCAAAGCCGTCGGTTATGTCACCCCCCTCCCTGCTACAACCCCTGAGAATCCTTCTCAGTGGGTTAACCCAAACAAGTTTTGTGCATACCACTCCGGCATGAAAGGACACACCATCGATGAATGCCGTTCCTTAAAAGACAAGATACAGTCTCTGATTGATAACAAAGTCATTGTGGCAAAGGAAGCCGCTCCGAACGTACGCAACAACCCTCTACCAGACCATAAGGGCGGGGTATTCACATGATTGAAGTGGAGGATGATTGGGATCCTGAAGGATCCATCGGGTTGATCGCAGAAGGCGATGACCCAAAGAAACCAGCAGTTACTCTCAATCCGATTATAGTCCAGATCCAACCGTCTGGAGACCCCAAAGTAGATGTATCTATGCCTCTTTAGTTTGAAGCAGCGCCATCAGCACTATTTGAGGTTGCAGTCTTGCCACCCAAAGAACATGTTCCATTCGAAGTGAAAATAGCCGCGCCGATCCCAGTGGTAATGTCCACCATGCCGTCATTTTACACAAACGCCATACCCTAGATTATACAGCCGAGGCGAGAAGAAAGGGTAAGGTCAGAATTGAAGAGACTATCGCAGTCTAGGATATGACAAGAACTGGTAGAGTCTATACCCCTGAACACCTAGCTGAATCAAGCAAGCAGGCCTCCAATCGGCCTCCCCTCATTGAGACGGGTCCGGATGACCTTTGAGGAAAATACAGGCCAAGGAGTATTCGTTCATTGACCAGCTGAACAAGACGCCAGCACAAATATCCATCCTCTCGTTGCTGCAGAATTCCAAAACACACAAGAATGCTCTGTTGAAGGTGCTGAGTGAAGCCTACGTACCAAGTAACATCACTGGCGGGGAAATGGCTAATATGGTGGGGCAAGTGCTAGAAAGCCATAAAATCACCTTTTATGAGGACGAGTTGCCGCCTGAAGGGCTAGGTCACAACACAGCATTGCACATCACTGTACAATGCGAAGACTATTTAATCACCAGGATCCTGATCGATAGGGGTTCCAGCCTTAACATATGTCCTTTGGTAACACTCAAGAAGTTGGGCAAAGGGCTGCGTGAGATAAAAGAAGGAACAATCAATGTGAAAGCTTTTAATGGGTCTCAGAGGTCCACCATCGGTGAGATTAGTCTGTGTCTGCAAATGGGACCAACCTGGTTCGAGGTCAATTTTCAAGTGATAGATGTGCCAGCGTCCTACAACCTACTGCTAGGACGACCCTGGATTCATGCTGCTAGGGCCGTAGCATCAACGGTGCATCAGTCCATAAAGTTCGAATGGAATCACCAGGAAGTGATCATTCACGGTGACGGCAACAATCCTATATACAGTTGCCAAACCATTCCGGCAATCGGAGGAAGACGAAAGCTGGGTGGAGAAACTTACCACCATATCGAGCGGGTCAATGCTGTCGACAAAGAAAAATGGTGGGATAACAAGATCGAGAGTATATTGAATTTGAGTGGGTACGAACCTGGCAAAGGACTCGGCAAGAATCTCCATGGGATCTCTAAACCTATAAAACTCAAGAAACATGGCACTACTTTTGGTTTGGGATACGAGTACACCTGGGAGGAGTTCAATAATTGGTCACCACCATGGTGCGGTCCTTACTACCCATTAGAGAAACCAATACTGCACCTGGAGCAGACTTTCTAACAGGTCGACGTCGTCAATGGGACAGATGAAGAAGAAGCACTCGCGGCAGTGAAAAAACTGTTTTTAGAGGACAATGATATGGATTGCTGTGTTATTCTCGATGAGGAGGGGGAGGAAGGTCCTTCCATACAAGCTGTGAGCAGAGGAGCACACCTCAACAATTGGACCATCAGGACCACCAGAGCCCGACGAGCCTCGGGGTAGCAAGGCTAAAACAAGCATTATTCACTATTTTATTTACTGAATGATTTTCTTTCGCATTTTTCAATCTCCGCAATAAGATCTTCAATGTTCAAAACAATTATTCAATTTATCAAAACATGTTTGATTTTTTCCAATGAATTAATATTTATTTCTATCGTTTTCCTCCTTACTTTACCTATACAGCATTACTATTACTTATCTTGATGAACTAATGACTGTGACATGCAATGAGACAACGCAACAAACGGACATTGACTCAGAAGAAGATGACATACCTGATGAGATTGTCAAAGAATTTTAGAACTTTGAGAACAGACCTAAGTCCAACCTGGACGAAACCGAAATTGTTAACCTGGGAGATGCAGAAAACATCAAGGAAACGCGAATCAGCATTCACCTATCGCCATCGGAAAAGAAAGAATACACAGAGTTTCTAAAGGAGTATGAGGACATATTCGCCTGGTCATACGATAACATGACTGGTTTGAGTACGTCTATTGTGGCTCACAAACTACCAACCGATCCAATGTGTCCACCGGTAAAGCAAAAGCTCAGAAAGTTCAAACCCGATATGAGTCTGAAAATAAAGGAAGAAGTCACCAAGCAGATCAAAGCTAAGGTTCTCAGGGTGGTTGAGTACCCGACATGGTTAGCCAACATTGTGCCAGTACCAAAGAAGGATGGGAAGGTCAGAGTCTGTGTCCGGGATCTCAACCGGGCCAGTCCGAAAGACGATTTCCCTATGAATATACACATCCTGATTGACAATTGCGCCAAACGTGAGCTACAGTAATTCGTGGATTGCTTTGCTGGTTATCATCAGATCTGGATGGATGAGGAAGATGCTGAGAAAATCGATTTCATTACGCCGTGGGGAGTATATTGTTACAAGATGATGCCATTCGGCCTGAAGAATGCAGGGGCTGCCTACATGAGGGCCATTACAAACATTTTTCATGATATGATACATAAGGAGATAGAGGTATATGTGGATGATATTATCGTCAAATCCAAGAAGGCCACTGACCACATAGAAGATTTGAGGAAGTTCTTCAATAGATTGCGAAGATACAACCTGAAACTAAACCCCGCAAAGTGTGCATTTGGGGTTCCTGCTGTGAAGTTGCTTGGGCTTATTGTGAGTCGCCGAGGAATAGAACTAGTTCCATCAAAAGTCAAAGCCATTCAAGAACTACCACCCCCAAAGAACAAGAAAGACGTGATGAGTTTCCAGGGAAGGCTAAACTACATCAGCCGATTCATAGCACAGTCTACAGTTATCTCTAAACCAATCTTTAAGACATTAAAGAAGGACGCCGCTACCAAATGGACCGAGGACTGCCAAAAGGCCTTCCACAGAATTAAGGAGTACCTGTCAACACCATCATTCATAGTTCCGCCCGAGCCAGGTAGACCCTTATTGCTCTACCTTGCAGTGTTAGATGGAGCTTTCGGCTGCGTTTTGGGGCAGCATGATGAAACAGGGAGGAAGGAACAAGCCATTTATTATCTCAGCAAGAAGTTCACCGCATACGAGGCCTGGTATTCTCTTTTGGAACGCACCTGCTGTGCTTTGACTTGGGTAACTTAGAAGCTGAGACATTACTTATGTGCCTATACTACGTACTTCATATAAAGGATGGATCCTTTGAAGTACATCTTTCAGAAGCCCATGCCCACTGGCAAGCTAACCAAGTGGCAAATCCTGTTGAGTGAGTTCGACATTGTTTACGTCACTCAGAAAGCGGTTAAGGGACGGGCACTGGCAAACCACATTGCCAAAAACCCTGTGGATGGAGAATACAAACCTTTAAAAATGTATTTTCCTGATGAAGAAGTATTATTCATAGGAGAAGACATTGCAGAATCCTATGATGGTTGGAGAATGTTCTTCGATGGAGCAGCAAACTTCAAAGGAGTTGGCATAGGAGCAGTCTTGGTATCAGAAAGCGGTCAGCATTATCCAGTGTCTGCCAAACTCAGGTTCCCCTGCACCAACAATATGGCCGAATATGAAGCCTGCATCTTAGGGCTCAAAATGGCCATTGACATGAACGTGCAAGAGCTGCTAGTGATTGGAGATTCAGATTTACTCATACATCAGGTACGAGAGGAATGGGCAACCAAGAACTCCAAGATACTTCCGTATCTGCATCACGTATAGGAATTGAGAAAGAGTTTCACAAAGACGGAATTCCAACATGTTCCCAGAATCCAGAATGAGTTCGCCGATGCATTGGCTACTCTATCATCTATGATACAGCATCCCGACAAGAATTTCATTGATCCCATTCCAGTGAAAATTCATAATCAGCCAGCTTACTGCGCCCATGTTGAAGAGCAAGCAGACGGAAGGATTTGGTGTCAAGATATCAAGGAATATTTGGCAAAAGGAGAGTACCCGGAGCTTGCCAATCATACTCAGAAACGCACACTTCGGAGGTTGTCCAACAACTTGTTTCACAGCGGAGGAATCCTATATAGGAGGACTCCTAATTTGGGACTATTAAGATGTGTTGACGCAAGGGAAGCATCCAAGCTCCTAGAGGAAATTCATGATGGGACCTGCGGTCCGCATATGAACGGTTTTGTCTTAGCAAAGAAAATACTCCGGGCTGGTTACTTTTGGATGACTATGGAAACAGACTACATCCAGTATGTACGGAAATGCCATCGCTATCAGATACATGCAGACATGATAAAGGTACCTCCAAGCAAGCTCAATACAACAAGCTCACCGTGGTCGTTCGCCGCCTGGGGAATAGACGTCATTGGACCAATCGAGCCTGCTGCTTCCAACGGACAGAGGTTTATCCTAGTAGCAGTCGACTATTTCACCAAGTGGGTCGAAGCAGCATCTTACAAGGCAGTAACTAAGAAAGTCGTGGCAGACTTTGTCCGCAACCGCATTGTTTGTCGATTCGGTATCCCAGAGTCAATCATCACTGATAATGGCTCCAATCTCAACAGTGACTTGATGAAATCCATGTGTGAAACCTTCAAGATCAGACACAAGAATTCCATAGCCTACAGGCCTCAAATGAATGGAGTCGTAGAAGCCGCTAACAATAATATCAAGAAAATATTGAGGAAAATGATAGAGAAGCATAAACAGTGGCACGAGAAGTTATCGTTTGCTCTATTGGGGTATCGCACCACTATCCGCACATCAACTGGGGCAACCCCCTAATGCTGGTTTATGGTACAGAGGCCGTCATCCCCGCCGAAGTAGAAATTCCTTCCCTAAGGATCATACAGGAAGCTGAGCTCAACGACGCAGAGTGGGTGAAGAGTCGTTACGAGCAACTAGCTCTTATAGATGGAAAGAGAATGAACACAGTTTTCCATGGTCAACTCTATCAGAACAGAATGTCCAGAGCCTTCAACAAAAGAGTCAAGCCAAGACAGTTCACACAGGGGCAGCTGGTGTTGAAGAAAATTTTTTCGCATCAAGATGATGCCAAAGGGAAGTTCTCTCCCAACTGGCAGGGTCCGTACAGGCCAAAGCCGATTAATTCAGATGCAGTCAAGCGTTACTATGTGTAATCTTTATGCTTTCCTTATATGATGTAAATTGAACTATGCCTGACCTGATTCCCGTTTAAGAGGGGATACATAGGCAGCCATATGGGTTCGGTGACAATTCAATAAAATTTGTATTTCCCCCCGCAATTGGAAACTGGGGCAGAACTTTGAGGAGGACCCTCAAAATTGCGAAGTAATTTCAGCCGATCGCCGCACGAGCAACAGTCAGAAACGTCAACCCATCAAACTGGGGCAGAATTTTGAGGAGGACCCTCAAAATTCCATAGCAGGAGAGGTTGCAATGTCCTGAATTGCGTCACAGTCGGCGGTTCATCTAAAAACTATTTTTAATTATACATTTGTGTCATACTTTTACAAAATCGTGCATGTCTATTATTGTAACTGCTTGTTTAGCAACGCTACCCCAATGATACAGACGCTATCGCCAAATCAAAGCCGAACGAGTCAAGCAATGCCAGTGGGGAAACGAACTAACCTTCCCCTTTACAAAACTCACGATTTGTCTTTGGATGCAGGCACTAGGATTACGAAATCATTGAACGTACTGTACGTCCATAGAACAAACATTGTTCAAAAATGCGATTCTCTGAACCATTGCACTTACCAACATCTGCTATCAGCACGCACCCATAATGTTCCATATGTCACAATGCTCCCAGTAATCACCACGCCGCAATCTGCTATCAGCTAAGAAACTCTACAGCCATTTGCTATTTTATTTAAGGCTACCATTCTGCCTTCCAACCTGCATAAGCTTACCATTCTGCCTTCCAACTTTAAGGCTACCATTCTGCCTTCCGAGGTTAAGCTCTACCTCTATCTGCATTTGCATTGCATAAGGCTACCATTCTGCCTTCCAACCTGCATAAGGCTATCATTCTGCCTTCCAACCTTAAGGCTACCATTCTTCCTTCCAACTTGCATAAGGCTACCATTCTGCCTTCCGAGGTAAAGCTTACCACTATCTGCATTGCATTGCATAAGGCTACCATTCTGCCTTCCGATATTAAACGCTGTCTCCACCCACATTGCACGGCTGAAAGATCGCCACATTGCACGGCTGAAAGATCGCCACATTGCATCGCTGAAAGATCACCACATTGCACGGCTAAAAGATCGCCACATTGCACGGCTGAAAGATCACCACATTGCACGGCTGAAAGATCACCACATTGCACGGCTGAAAGATCGCCACATTGCACGGCTGAAAGATCGCCACATTGCACGACTGAAAGATCGCCACATGCTACTGCATCATTCATGGGCTGAAATATCACCAACCCATCCAAAGGCGTCATCGTTCGGAGGCACCATCTTCATAGCCCGAGAACACCATGTCATGGCCCGAGGATTTCTTTCAATCTTTTGCATATCATTATTCAAAGGCGTCATGGTACGGAGGAACCATCCTCATAGCCTGAGAAAATCATTTCATGGCCTGCGAATCCTTTATTATACGCTTCATGGCCCAGGACATCATGGTCTAAGGACGTCATCCTAACCGCCCAAAGACAACATTCATGGTCCAACGGGAATTTGCATCATGTCTAAATTTACGCACAATATATACTTGTATCGCTCATTTGCAGGTAAACCGGCGAGCAACGACTATCCCAGCAGGAGCGATCCCGCTCCAGTTCCCTCAGCCATATCAGAACCTAACCATTCACGTAAACCGTCCACTCACCCAGCCCTAGATATTGCGTCCGTTCTTGAAATGTCTTCATCGATATACTCCGCCAATGGATCCTGAACTACATATAGCCTGATTCCTGTAAAACCAGGGATATGTAGGCAGCTCAGAAGCCAGGGTGCGGCCTAAACCTCTTCAAACCGTTTCGCTCGGTCAAAATTGGCCATCATATCTTTACCCGAAAACTCTTTCATCCTTCCCGGGTAAAGAGGGGCAGCTGTTGACACCCAATTTTTCCCTATATATTTTCAATATGCAAAATACTTTCAAAGTAGCATATATATGCATATATATGTATGTCCAAATGTTTTATTATTTTTTCATAATTTTTAAAGGTTTTTAAATTGATTTATTTCCCCTTTTCATCCATAAAATCCCAATAATTATGTTCGAAATTATTTCATTTATTGGATCTTTATATTTATGCCACAATATGGCTAAAGTAATTTTTGCGTATTTTTACAATTTTATTCAGTATTTTTTAAAGTTAATCGTACATAATTGCAATATTAGCCATTTTTAGGTTTAAATTTGTCTCATATTTATGAAATGGGATCCTATATTTAAATAGTTAATTATATATTATAAATCATTTTAGTGCTTTCAATTTTTTTTTAGAAATTTATCTACTATTTTTATAAATTAAAAGGGAAAAGTGGCTATTTAAATTTTAGCCCAAATTGGGTTTCAATTATAACCCAAATCAGGCCCTAATTACCCCAGCCCAATTCTAATTAAACCCCGACCCAATTTCAATTAAAACGACCCGAACCCTGATCCCTACCTACCCTCTTTAATCCAGGCCGTTGATCATTCAGATCAACGACCATCATTNATGGCCTTTCTCCAGCCATCCCTGGTCTTTCTCCGACCATCCGTGGCCGTTCAAGTCAGATATTTGACTTTTCTAGCTAGATCGGTAACTTTCAAAGTCTTTCTCACTTTTTCTGGGTTTTCTGAAACCCTAGCTATAAGACCTTTCAATTTTCTTTCAGATCTATCTTAGATTTGTGCTTACTATGAACTTCTTAAGTGTTTTTCAAAGATTCTCCGATTTCATTCAAAGTGACTCTTAATTTTTCGACGATTAGGGTTTCTCTTAACTTCTTTTTAAAGACCGCTTCTCTGATTTTTTGGTGTTGTTTCATGATTTCACTATGTTCAAACAACTTGTTTATGCTTTCCTTCTATTTGATTCAGCATGTTGAAAACCCTAGGTCTTTTGGTCTTATCCGAGTTCTGAAACTATCCTTGTTTGTTTGAGTGTATACTTGTTCGATTATGTTCTTTTCCTTGTTTGACTTATCTGATTCTGAGTTCCTATCATCTCTTAAGCTTGACTATTGTTAAAGCCCTAATTTCTTAAAAGGTTTTCCTCACTTATTGTTACTGTGAGACCTTTACTGGTTTCTGACTCTCTATGCTCTCTTCCCTTTTGATTCTGCGTAACTACTTGACTTTGTTGACTATTGTGCTTCGAGTAGATCTATTTTACTACTGAATCTTAGCTTATTCCTACTACTACTATATGTTTGTGTTGCTTCTTTTTGTCAACATGTTTGACTCTGCATGCCTGTTCATTCCTTGTTATTTATATGTTGAGGTGCAGAATCTTGACCCTTTCTTGATTAATTCTGACTCCTTCAATGTCGCGACTGATTACAAAAGGTTTTCTTATGAACCCTAATTGTATTCGTTTGTTTAAATTAATTGATTCCCCTCTTTTAATTAATGTGTTGTCTTACCTTGCTGAATCCTTTCCTAAAACTAAGCATGTTTTGTACTTAGATTTGATTATTTACTTCATGCTTATACTGCCCCCTTATATGGCAATAATCAATCTGTCCCAAACTGATTTCTTTCCTTATTTAAAACCTGTTAGTATCCGCTAAGCAGTGATTCCTTAATTAAAGGTAATCACTTGTGTTAATTGATTCTGATTGTGATTATTTTCATGTTTGTGTTAGGACTTTAGTTATTACCATAATTTCTTTCAAAAACTACAAAATACCCTACCCTCTCTTCTTTTAAAGAGACGAACAATTTAAGTTCAGAGCACACACTTACACTCAAAAACTCTCTCTTTCTTTACTGCTACTTGTGCTATTGCTCTGTCTAGTCGGCTGAAAGCCAAGGCTAGACAGTGGAATCTTGCTTACTTTTCCTTACTACACTTTGCTTCTCTACTGGTATGTCCTAGTTAATTTTTTAAGTCTCAACAACAACATGTTTCTTTAAGTTGCTTCAGTTCCTCATTCTTGTCTACCTCTGCTTACGTTTCTGCAGTCAAGTTATGTTACTAGCATGCTGTAGTATGTTCTCTTTCCCTTTTAAATTAATGCTTACCTATATGTGTACTCTGTCAGTCATTTGCTATGCACTTGCTACCTTATGAATCCCAAACCCCCATATCCCCTATATGTGTTTGTGTTCCTTTGGGTGGTTTGTGTCCATGCCAGCATCAGCTATTGTTGTGCATGACCAAATCAGACCCCTACTGGGGTTATACAATGAATCCCATAATCCATTGCCCCTTTGAATGATTTCTGATTATGTTTCACTACTACAACTGTTTTCAAAACACCCTTTACCACTTACTATTCCCAACCCAGTTTTAATAAATCTCTGTTCTGCACTTCCGCTATACTCTTAGAACCTAGGTTCTGCCCCTCTTGTGTCAGCCTTGCCTTGGGACCCTTGAGTTCCTTCTGATCTTGGACACATAAGGGCTAGCCCTTCCACACTGCACTTATTCTATTTGGTTATGTAAACCTAGGTGTGAGCACTGCCCGGGATCCCCTGAGATCCTTAGGGAACTTTGACACACTCAAGTATGAGAAAGGCTTTGAAACATTGGCATTGAAGTGATTAATTATATAACTCAGATAGGAAGTCAAGATCAAGCTTCTTTTGGTTGTAATTTCTTATTTCTGCACTTCTTTTGTAATTCAATCATTGGGACCGTAATAATTTGTAAACAATATCGGGGGATTAGTGAAAAGCGTGGGTAGTTGTACATTGTGGGTGGATTGGGTAGATAACATGCCTATAGGGTCTATTTGCTTCAAGTCTGGTCTGTTAGATAACATGCCTACAGGATCCGTGCTTTGTTTAAAATAAATTCTGCATGCTTCACTTTCACACAACTAGAAATCATGTCTATAGAACATAAGTGGCTTTAATAATAGGTAACATGCCTATAGGGTTAAAAATCAGCTCTACGATTAGATATCATGCCTATAGGATGTAAAGTAATTGAAGCTCAACTTTCGTTACAGCATGTATCCAAACTCGTTTCCTTTAGAAATCACGCCTATAAGTCCTAAGTCAGCTTTCACACACCTAGATACGATGCCTATAGGATCTATATAGCTATAATAGAAATCATTCCTATAGAATTTAAAATAATTTAGTTGGAAAAGCCGTCTAGTTCATGGTATTATTCTGAATTTGATTAATTTAGTAATTTGCCGCTTCTTTAATAAGTTTCTCAAACACTGCCTCGACTTAATACCGTTTGAAAGCATGTCTATAGGATCTCAAGTTGTCTGCTTTAAATTAATCACTGCTCTACTGCATTCCTAATCAATATAGATATCGTGCTCATAGGATATCATTATTATGCCTAGGCAAGCCTTAGGTAACTACTTGAATAAAACTGGAACTGCCTTCCTTAATTATCACTTGCTATAACCAACAGGCAGGCCTGATTCGGACTTCTTATCTGAGCTATATAATGAATCTGGTTCTGACTCAAATCCCCTGCTTTAGGACTTAAAAAATTCAGACTTTGACTGTGCTTGAGTCGTGCTATTTATATGCATTATTTGCGGAGGTTTATATGAGCCTTCTAATTGCGTACATGTTTCCCCTTTAAATGCAGTCCTACGTGTTTTTGTATGTCGCCTTAGCCTTTTTACCTTTAAACCTAAGAGTCAGCCTAAAATCCTCCCTCTTGTAGGAATAGTAGTCCTAAAATTCCTCCGGGACTGATAGGAATGGGACGAGTAATAGCACGCAATAGAGGTCGAGACCATTCCGCGCTTTAATACCTTTACGGGGTGGAAAGGGTAGATATGGATATGATGACCGGTGCGCTAATACCACGTGCAGCCCCGCTTTTGAGGAGTGACTACCGAGTATTGCAATGATGTGATCCGTATTATAAACAAACCTAGGACCCTTTTACATTTATCAGCATGCTTAGATTATAACTCTTTCTGAAACCCTGCTTTATTTAATCGTTTTCAAACACTTGTGTATTTAAAATCCCTTGAGCCTTGTTTGTTTACTTGTTAATTGCAAAAATTCACAAAACTATCTGGCCGGGAACCACACTAGTGGATCCTGAGGGGTGCCTAACACCTTCCCCTTGGGATAATTTCAAGTCCTTACCCTATCTCCGGTTATCAAACGTAGTTGTAGTTGAACCCCATAGGTGCCCTAACGCACCTTGAAATCGTTAGGTGGCGACTCTTCAAAATTGCAAAACCCTTTCCCAAAAGGAAAGATTTGTCCCAACCAATTGTCATAAACCCGATTTCGCGAGAAAAAGGGGGCGTTACAAGTGGGAGAGATTGTAACGACCCGATCGGTCGTTTGGAGCTCTAGCACGTTGTTCAGTAGCTTGAGACCATGAGAAGCATCACTTCAGGTATTATGACTTGTACGCATGGTCGGAATTGAATTTCGGGAAGTTCGGAGTTGATTTGGAAAGAGAATTCTCATTTTGGATGCTTTAAGTTGAAAGAATTGACTAAGATTGGATTTTTTAGTAAACGACCTCGGAATCGGGATTCGAAGGTTCCGGCAGGTTCGTATGATGATTTCGAACTCGGGCGTATATCCGGATCGGGTTTCGAAAGACCCGGGAGCGTTTCGGCACCTATTTTGGAAGTTAGCCTTTTGGAGGAATTTCATAAGCTTGGGTTAAAGTGCATTTCAGTGTTATCAATGTCTGTTTGGGATTCCGAATCTGGGAAAAGCTCCGTATGGTGATTTTGGTATTGGGAGGGCGATCGGAAGTGAATTAGGAGGTCTATATGTCATTTTGGAGGCATTTGGCTAAAGATATAAATTTGAAGGTTTTTAAGAAGTTTGACTGGAAGTGGACTTTTTGATATCGGGGTCGGATTCCGATTCCGGAAGTTGGAGTAGGTCCGTAATGTCGAATATGACTTGTGTGCAAAATTTGAGGTCAATCGGACGTGATTTGATAGGTTTCGGCATCGAATGTAGAAGTTTGAAGTCCTAAAGTTCATAAAGTTCGAATTGAGGTGTGATTCGTGATTTCGGCATTGTTTGATGTGATTTGAGGCCTCGAGCAGGTCCGCATTAAGTTTTGGGACTGGTGGTCATGATTGGTTGGGGTCACGGGGGCCTCGGGTGGATTCCGGATGGTTAACGGATAAATTTTGGAGTTTGAATAAGAATTGAGATAGCTGATATCTGGTGTAACCGCAGCTGCAAGGTTTTGGCCGCAGGTGCGGAGCCGCAGAAGCGGCCAAGGGGTCGCATATGCGGTTTGGGCGAAGGGGTGCAGTGACCGCAGGTGCGGCACTTTAACCCCAGATGCGGGAGCGCACCTGCGTTGAGGAGACCGCAGAAGCGGTTTTTGGCCCTGAGTCTGGGACCGCAGAAGCGGCACGTGCGCCGCAAAAGCGAGGGCCGCAGGCGCGGCTTATGCACCGCATGTGCGGAAAGGCTGGAGGCAGTGTATTCTTTTAAAAATCGGGAGATGGTCATTTTTCTCCCATTTTCATTTGGTGTGGACGATTTTGGAGAGCTTCAAGTGGGGGTTTTTCATCATCAACGCCAAGGTAAGCTAACCCCACCTATCTTGAGTTAAATATATTGATTATGTATGGATTTTAGCATGTAAATTGGTAGAAATTTCTGGGTTTGAGGAAAACCTAGAAAATTGGCATTCTTGGACTTTAACCACGATTTTGGTCATGGAATTGAGAGTAAATTATATATTTGAGTTCGTGAGGTTATGGGTAAACTTTATCTTTGAAAAATTTCGGAATCCGGGCACGTGGACCCGAGGGCGTTTTTCTCAACTTTTCGGTCGGGGTTAGGAATTGTTATAAATTGGATTATTATGAGTAAATGAACATATATTATTGGATTTGAATAATTATCTGCTAGTTTGGAGCGTTATGCATCAATTTAAGTCTTCGGAAGGGCGTGGGATGCCTGTTATGGAACTTCGAAGCGAGGTGAGTCTCCTTTCTAACCTTGTAAGAGGGAATTGTCCCCATAGGTGAGTTAATTGGTTATGTGCTCTTATTTGGGGGGGGGGGGCTACGTACGTAAGAGGTGACGAGAGTCCGTGCGTAGCTACTATTATGTTTAAGTCCGGGTAGTCTAGGACCCAAAAGCATGCTATACTTGGAATATTTATAATCTTACTGACAGTTTGAATTGCTTAAATCACATCGAATTAGTAAATGAATTTCCAAAAAGATTAAACTTCATCTTCTTAAATTGTTAAAAGAGAATTGGCTTTTCTTTGGATAATTGTTCCCTGATGAACTCCTGATTGACTAATTGTTGTGTTTATTTATATTGACCGCGTCGCATGTATGATCCGCGAGCGGGGTAATAGATGCATCTATGGTTCGCGCCATTCGACCCTCTGGCAGTGCACAGTTTAAATATTGTGGGATCGGGACGTACATCCTCGGCATGATTTGCGCATGCTTGTATTGCTAGCCTTGAAATTTATTAAAGTTGATATTGCTTCTTCCCGGCTTGAGAATATATGTATAAATGATGAAAAAGTAGATTTTGGGAATTTCAGATAAAAGACAGAATCGTTTACATGTTTCACTCTAGTGTCCGAGGGAGAGGAAAACCCGATCGACCCTTACGCCGTAGAGACGGTGGCTCCCGAGTCGGATCTTGGTGTCGTCGTGGTCCGACTTCGGGCTGGGGAGGCCACTGAGGAAGTATTGGGTGATGTTCCTGAGCCAGCTGATGGCCAATATATCCCTCGAGCTGAGACGCATTCGGTAGGCGGTTCGGAGGAACCCAGTTCTGAAGCCCTGCAGGGACAAGAGACGGCCCCGATTGATCCTGTTGGTGTTGTTGTCATGAGTGATCCCCCTCTGGGAACGACCTTACCTTCTAAGGGAACGCAAGATGCCCAGAATGAAGAACCTTCCGATGTGGGGATGCCCATCGGAGGTAGAGATGCGTTTGAAAGGCCTTTAGCTGCTCCCGAAGGAATTCCGAAGCTCGATTCTTCACTCGCATCAGTGAGATGAACAGGCTTTGTGAGTAGGTAGTTTTTATAAATCCTGCCTGTCGTCCTAATCTTTGTCTTTTCTAACTTGTCTTTTTCATGGCTCCAGGATAGGGCATTTTATAATCAGACTTTCACCCGGTTTCAGGCTGTGGTGTCCTGTCACGAGCATGAGAAGACTCATCTTGTTGAACAGGTTACCTAGTTTCTGTTTGCTTTTGTCTGAATGTTTGCTAGATCCCAGCGTTTTGACATCTTTGATCTGATTCGTGCAGTTTGAGAAGGAAGGTGCCCTACTGAGGGAGGAGCTCCGAGCCAGAGACTCCGAAGTTCTCGAACTCAAACGGCATGTGAGAGAGATAACTTCTGAGAGAGATACCCTCC
Source organism: Nicotiana attenuata (assembly GCF_001879085.1). NCBI lineage: Eukaryota > Viridiplantae > Streptophyta > Magnoliopsida > Solanales > Solanaceae > Nicotiana > Nicotiana attenuata. Next base: position 16,334 of record NW_017676837.1, read on the forward strand.
AGGAAAAGATGGCCTTAGTCGGTCACCAGCTTCATGACGCGAGGGCGGATAGTGACAAGTATAGAGGTATCCATACTGAGTTAGTTGTTGCACTATCCGGGATCAAAACTAAAGTTGAGGCACTTATATCTCTGCACAAAGAGGATGCCGTTGTAATAAACGCTCAAGCTGGGAGAGTGCCTGAGGAGGCCGAATTGAAATTGAATCGAGCCGTGGAGCGTGCTCGGTTAGAATCTCGGAGGCAGACTCTCAAGGATATACATGCGGGGGGTATCAATTTGTCTGCCGAGCTCGAGAGGGTGAAGACCCTAGAAAAGAAAGTTGGCTTCTGGAGGTTCGTCGGGTAGTGGCTTAGGAGATGACGAGAATGAAAGCGGAATCCCCAGAGGAGAAGAGGCCGCTGAAGGTCCTGGGGCTGCAGCCGGAACCGTTGGGGCACAACCTCCGGCGGAGCCGTCAAAGATGTAGGCTCGATGATAGACTAGGGTTCTGTTTGTCTTCTTCCTTGTAAGGGTTTTCAAAGGCCTTGTAAGCGTACCTCTGTGAGCAATATATATGAAAGGCTTTTCGTTTTTTATCACTTCTTTTCTCCTTTGCCTTTTGGGAATAATGTTTGATGTTTTTTAGGATAATCGATCTGAGATCTTAGACCTTGGGTTAGACCCTCGGGTTTTTGCTATTGCTAAGCGACTCGTAATGGTCAAAGGTCAAAACTTTGGGGCCCAGTCCCCGTGTCGGAACCTCGGTGCGGGTTTACCGACCCTTAGGTCTAGAAGTCGGCCCTGGCTTTTACACGTTGGGTTGGTGCGACCTTCGATTTTAGTGATGGCGATAGTGGCTCTTACGCGTTGGGTCCTTAGGCTTTTTCAGTTAACTGTTTTGGGCTCCATCTTCGAGTCGGGTTTTGACTTGAGCTCATTGGCCTTAAAGTTTTTGAATTTAGAGCTGGCCCTTAGGCTCTTACGCTTTAGGTCGGTACGACCTTTCATACGGGCTGGCGGCAGTGGCTCTTACGCATTAGACGGTACGACCTTTCATTCGGGCTGGCGGCAATGGCTCTTATGCATTAGGTCAGTACGACCTTTTATAGGCTTTATTTTTTCCTCGTTAAGAACTTTTTGAAATTGTGTTTGCAAGACTCTTCGCCGGTTCGATAAAAACCTCGATTGTGAGTCGTTATGTGGCGATAATCGAGCCCCTCGAGAGGTTTTGCTCGGTGGACGAGTTTTTCGAAGCCTATAGTTTGGAGCTGACGTGGTCTAAGCTCTTTTGCCTATGTCGAGGATAGCCTGTTTAACCGGTTCTTTTCGAAGTATTTTCGAAGTAATTTGAAGGCCTGTGATTTTAAAGTGACGATCGGGCATCCCCGAGTCGCGTTAGTTTGGCTGGTACAGCCTTGTGACTGTAGTCATTATGTTTGGCCGGAGCCTTTCAGTCCCTAAGTGAAATAGTTTCTACGTCTATATCGAGGGTATGCCTTTTTAGGGGTCTCACAAGTTCGAATATATAGCCTCAACTTTAAGGTCGGGATAATGCCCTTTTGTAAGGTCTTATAATTTTTACATGCCTTTGGGGTCTTACAGTTTTGATTACTTGGTACAAGTATGGTTCATGCCTTGCTTGAGGCCTTACAGTTTTGGTGTTGCCTTATAGAGGTCTTACGGGATCAAGGTTGCCCGTAGGGGCCTTATGGCCTCGGCAGTCCCCAGGGAATTGAAAGTTTTGTTGGCCTTGGAGCCATTTTTGTAGACTTTTCGTTGCCTCATTGAGGGCTTGCGAGTTTGAAGATTCCGCCCCGGGGGTCGTACGGTTTTGAGTTTTTGACGCCAGTCCCCGAGTGTTCGGGACGTTCTTGGCTTCTGGAGCCGTTTTTGTAACCTTGATATTGCCTCGTTGAGGGCTTAAAAAATTCGAAGCTTCCGACCCGGCATGCGACTTCGAGCTTGTGACGTCAGTCCCCGAGTATTCGGGACGTTTTCTGGCTCTGGAGCTCTTTTTGTAAAAAATACCAAAATCCTTCGAAACGATTTGGTGGAGGGGAAAGTATTCTTTGATTTACTTTGGTACAAGTACACACGTTTTTGTTATTGAGGGCTCGGTTATTCTATACGGACACGGTTCGTTCGACCATTTGGTCCGGTACATCGTTTTCCTATCAAGACCCTATTTAGAAAATCTTGGTTTCTCCGAGGAGGTGACCTTCCGTGGGGATGCCCCCAGTATTTGAGGTTGGTCGAAGAGAAAACCTTGAGTACTCGTTGAGTCTCCCTTAGGTAGCATATGGATGTTGCCTCGTTAAAAACCTTGCCGGTAAAACCCTTCTAGGGACAAAATCCGGTCGAAGGAAAAGAGTACAACGCACGCTTTTAAGAACCCTAGGTCCTCGAGCTCGAAGGTCTTTCGGAATCTACTATCGGACACCTCAGCAGTAGCATCGTTTCAGCATTGATATGTTCCAATTTCTTGGAAACTGTTCGCCTTCCATGGTACCGAGCTTGTAGGACCCTTTGTCCATTACTCCGAGGATGCGGTACGGTCCTTCCCAATTTTGGCCTAGCTTTCTTTCGTTAGGGTTTCGGGTGTTGAGGGTGACTTTCCTTAGGACCAAGTCCCCGACTCCGAGATGTTGGAGCTTTGTTCTCCTGTTATAGTACCTTTCGATCCTTTGTTTTTGGGCGGCCATTCGGACCAATGAGGCTTCTCGCTTTTCATCCAATAGTTCGATGGCCATAGTCATGGCCTCGTTGTTCGAGCTCCCGGTGGTGTGTCGGAATCTGGTGCTTGGCTCTCCGACCTCCACTGGTATCAAAGCTTCGAACCATATACTAGAGAGAAAGGTGTTTCCCCTGTGCTTGATTTTGGAGTTGTTCGGTATGCCCATAGCACTTCGGGCAATATTTCTCTCCACTTTCCCTTAGCGTTTTCCAACTTCTTTTTTAAGTTTTAGATGATGGTTTTGTTTGTAGACTCGGCTTGACCGTTTGCACACAGGTGGAAGGGCGTCGATAGGATTCTCTTGATTTTGTGATCCTCGAGGAACTGTGTTACTTTGCTCTCGATGAACTGCCTCCCATTATCGCATGTTATCTCGGAAGGAATCCCGAATCGGCACATAATGTGTTCCCAGATGAAGTCAATGACTTCTTTTTCTGTTATCTTTTCGAAGGTCTGTGCTTCCACCCATTTTGAGAAATAGTCAGTCATAAATAAAATAAATTTAGCTTTACCTGGCCCGTTGGTAGAGGTCCAACGATGTCCATTCCCCATTTCATGAACGGCCACGGCGATAAGACCGAATGTAGTTGTTCACCGGGTTGGTGAATCATAGGGGCAAACCTTTGGCATTTGTCGCACTTTTGGACGAATTCCTTGGTGTCTTTTTCCATGTTGTCCCAGTAGTAGCCTGCCCTGATCACCTTTCGGACTAAGGAATCGGTGCCGGAGTGGTTTCCGTAGGTACCCTCGTGAATTTCTCGGAGTACATAATCTGTGTCTCCCGGCCCCAGACATACTGCTAAGGGGCCATCGATGGTTCTTCTGTATAGAGTCCCGTTTTCGTCGAGCGAGAATCGGGCTGCTTTGGTTCGTAGGGCCCTCGATTCCTTTGGATCCGTGGGTAGTTTTCCATCTTTCAAATAGTCAATATATTTATTTCTCCAGTCCCATGTTAGGCTAGTGGAATTAATCTCGGCATGACCTTCCTCAACCACTGATTTGGATAGCTGAACAACAGCCCCGGGGAGTAGGTCTTTTTCTTCAATAGATGATCCCAAGTTTGCGAGGGCATCGGCCTCGCTGTTCTGCTCTCGAGGTATGTGGACCAGGGTCCATTCTTTGAAACGGCGTAATGTGACTTGGATTTTGTCCAAGTATCTTTGCATCCTGTCTTCTCGGACCTCGAGCTCCCATTTACCTGATTTACTACCAGGAGTGAATCGCATTTTGCTTCGATGATCTCAGCTCCCAGGCTTTTGGCCAATTCCAGACCTGCAATCATAGCCTCATACTCGGCTTCGTTGTTAGTCAATCTTGCAGTTTTTATAGATTGTCCAATTATGTCACCCGTAGGCGGCTTCAGGACTACACCGAGCCCGGATCCTCTAACGTTCGAGGCGCCGTCAGTGAACAGGATCCACACCCCGGAAGATGTGCCCATTTTTAGTAAAAGTTCCATTTTTACCTCGGGCACGGGGGAGGGCGAGAAGTCCGCCAGAATTTAGGACTTGATAGCCGTTCGGGGTTGGTACTCGATATCATACCCCCCGAGTTGGATGGCCCATTTGGCCAATCGGCCCGATAGTTCGGGTTTATGCAATATGCTTCGGAGAGGGTACGTTGTTAAAACGCAAATACGGTGGCATTGAAAATAAGGTTTCAATTTTCGCGATGCGCTTATTAACGCAAGAGCTAATTTTTCTAGGTGCGAATACCTGGTTTCGGCATCCCCTAGGGTCCAACTTACATAATAAACAGGGAATTGCGTACCTTGCTCTTCTCAAACTAGCACACCGCTCACCGCTATCTCGGATACGGCCAGGAATAAATACAGCGTTTCATCCTCTTTTGGTGTGTGGAGCAAAGGCGGACTAGTCAGATATCGCTTCAATTCCTCCAAGGCGTGTTGGCATTCTGGAGTCCATTCGAAGTTGCTTTTCTTTTTGAGTAAAGAGAAGAAACGATGACTCCTGTCTGATGACCTTGATATGAATCTGCCCAGAGCTGCTATTCGCCCTGTCAGCCGTTGCATGGCCTTTTCATTATTTATCACCGTGATTTCTTCGATGGCCTTGATTTTGTCGGGGTTGATCTCGATCTCCCTGTTCGACACCATGAAGCCTAAGAATTTGCCCGAACCTACTCCGAAGGCACACTTCTCGAGATTAAGCTTCATGTTGTAACTTCTGAGGATGTCGAATATTTCCTGCAAATGAGTCAAATAGTCATCTACGCGCAGGGACTTAACTAGCATGTTATCAATATAAACTTCCCTGGATTTGCCTATTTGATGCTAAACATTTTATTAACTAGATGTTGGTACGTAGCCCTTGCTTTTTCAGCCTGAAGGGCATTACATTGTAACAGTAGGTACCATACTTCGTGATGAACGAATTCTTTTCCCTATCCCGGGGTTCATCTGAATTTGATTATACCCCGAGTAGGCATTGAGAAAAGTGAGGGTCTCGTGGTCGGCCATGGCATCGATCAGACGATCGATGTTAGGCAATGGGAACGAATCCTTGGGGCACGCCATATTTAAGTCTTTATTTTCTACGCACATTCTTAACTTATTTCCCTTTTTGGGAACTACCACTACATTGGCCAGCCATTCGGGATACTTTACCTCTCTAATGGACCCTATTTTAAGAAGTTTTGTTACCTCGTCCTTGATGAATGCGTGTTTTACTTCGGACTGGGGCCTTCTTTTTTGCTTCACCGGTTTAAATCTGGGGTCGACACTCAGTCGATGGGTGGTTATTTCCGGCGGGATCCCTGTCATATGTAAGTGGGACCAAGCAAAACACTCGATGTTATTAATAAGGAATTGAATGATTTTTTTCCTGAGTTCGGGGGTTAATCCCGTTCCCAGGCATACCTTCCAATTTGGGAGATGTTCGACCAAAACAGCTTGCTCCAGTTCTTCAACTGTCGATTTCGTTGCATCCGACTCTTCGAGGGAAATGAAAGTTCGAAGAGCGAGGAAATCTACTTCATCACCCTCGGGGGTCTGTACGCTTCTCGACTCATGCGAGGTAGAGTGTATAGGATTCGACGCCTTCTAGTCAACCGTGAACATTTCTTTCGCTGCATGTTGTTCTCCATATACGGTTGTTATACCGTCCTTTGTTGGAAACTTCATCATCTGATGTAGAGCCGACGGTACTGCTCTTATGCTGTGTATCCACGGCCTGCCAAGCAACGTTGTACCTCATGTCACCGTCGATGACGTGGAACTTGGTGTTCTGAACTGTACCGGACATGTCGACCGGGAGGGCGATCTCCCCTTTCGTTACTTCGCCGGCCATGTTGAAGCCGTGGAGGACCCGGGAGGTGGGTACGATCTGATCAAGCAACCCAAGCTGTTCTACTACCTTCGACCTGATTACGTTAGCCGAGCTACCTGGATCCACGAGCACACATTTAATTCGAATGTTACTTAAAAGAAATGAAATTACCAGTGCGTCATTATGTGGTTGCGTCAAGGTCTCGAAATTCTCCTCGCTGAATGCAAGGGTGTCTTCGGTCATGCGGCCTTAGATCAGCCCTTCTATTGCAGCGGATATTTTTATCCGTTTGATCACAGGTCCTTGGGGAATGTCGGTCCCCCCGATGATCATATGAACAACATGCTGAGGAATCTCTCTTTTTGCCCGGGTCGGATTTTTCCGAGTTTCGCGCTGAATCCCTTAGCGTGCACTCTTGCTAATGCGAGGACCGGCGTCAACGTATTAGGCGTTGCATGAGGTCGTACCCTTGGGAATCGGTTCCCGTGCACTCTCAGGGTTTTGCGGTGGCAAACCATACCTGGAATAACCATATTGCCCTTTCCATAGTCTTTGAGGCTATTATTTTCAGGTACTTTTACCGGTTTAGGCATTTTGACCTGAAATCAAAGATCTTGGACAAGAAAAAGTGTGAAAGATAACTTGCGTTATGTAGTTAAACCAACAAGAAAATAATCACTATTGTTTTTAGCCCCACGGTGGGTGCCAAACTGTTTACTGTGGAAATGGTAATAACAATTAAATTTGATTTTGCGGTTCTAAAAATATGTGATCTATTTTTATGTTAGTTGTTAGGCAATGGATGTTAAGTAAAATATTAGAAAGCAAGATTATAGCTTAGAGGTGATATGATAATCGAACCTAACGGCTGGAGATCGGGGCCTCGAGCTGTTGTATATGAGACCTCGAGGTCGGGTCAGATGGCCTGCTTGGAGCAACGAGGGAGGATTAATAATTATGAGAGCTACGGTGGTGGCTCTTTATGATTAGTGATAAGCAATAAATGAAGAACAATAAATAGAACACAATGAATATAAGCAATAAATGGAAGTAATGAGATCCGAAGAGTATGTTAGAGAGCAGAGAGAATGTTCTTGTATATTTAATATTGTATATCAGATCCCCTTACAAAATGACAAGGATCCCATTTATATATGATGGGAAACCCCAACATAGTACAAATGCATTTATTACAAAGTATGATAGCTGGCACAGCTACCTAGTAATCTGGTGCAGACTGGTACTATTCTTGCAGGTGATGCTAGTTCGGACCACATGCCTAGGAAACTTCCCGCTTACCCCCGATAACCTCCGGCTCATACTGCATCGAGGTCGAATGTGAAGAACCTTCGAGGTTGAAGCCTCGAGCTGCGTTCGCGGATCTTCGGGGCCTTTTTGAGGCTAAGGGGGAGACGCAATGATCGTGAAATCGGGCCTCCCAATTTCGCCCGTGTACAATACGGTTTTTTTTTTTTAAATTATTTACATCCCCAACTTTGATTTATTAATCAAAGGGATAATACATAAGATGCATAATGTACTTGTCCGGAAAAGTAAGTTTCACACTTAATCTTTACCGGCGTCGTATTACTACCCTATCTTTGTTCAAAGTGAATTTAATACCACCTTGTGATGCATAATACCACTTTCATGGTGTGAGATGCTCCACACGCGCGAGCCATGTCAGCACCATGTCAGAAATACAAGAAATAATTATTTTTATTATTTTTTCTTTTTCCTTTTTCATTCACATATTTTTCTTTTTTTCTTCCATAGCTACCACCAAAACCTCCATTACCAATGGGCTTCTTGTGGCTTGATGCTTCTTTCTTTTGTTTTAATTTCTTTTGGTTTACAAGTTCAATTATTATGCAATTAACAGCGAATTTTGTGGTATTTGGACCGAATTGCACACTGCACAAACGTATTTCAAGATGAGCAACCACCCACCAAATTCATCAGTGGAGTGTGCGTTTTTAGGCACCAATTTTTAGGCAGAATAATTGATAATAATCTAGCTGGTGTTGATACCCAATTTTTTCCTATGTATTTTTATATGCAGAATACTTTAAAGATGCATATGTATGCATATATGAGCATGTCCCAGGGTTTATTTATTTTTTCTTAATTTTTAAAAGATTTTTAAATCAATTTATTACCCTATTTTATCAAGGGAAAACCCAATACTTATCCCCAAAATTATCATTTTGGCGATTAATTTATTTTTTATTCTCATATTTATCCCAAAATATAGCTAAGGTATTTTTTGTGCAATTTTTACAAATTTATTAGTATTTTTTAAAGCTAAATTGCATATAATTACAATATTAGCCTATTTTAAGAATTAATTGCGTTTATAATTATAAAATTGATTTCAGTATTTTTAATTTAATATTTTTATATTATTTATTAATTTAGTACCTTTAATTTATTTTCAGAAATCATTTTACTATTTTTTTTATTATAAAAAGGGAAAAATGGCTATTTAAATACTAGCCCTATTCTATTTCAATTTTAGCCTAAAATCAGCCCCCCCCCCCCCAATTAACCCAATTTCAACCTCAATTGGACCGGCCGAATTCCCCAATTACCCGCCCCTGATCCAACTAATTCAACCCGCCCGGCTCCCCATTAAATATAGGCCGTCGATCAAAATGATCAACGGCCACGATCCCTCCATTCCTTTTTAATCTACCAACACCCCAACCCTAACTCATTTTCAACCAGGCAGCCGCCTTTGAATCCCCTCATCTCTCGAACCTTCCCCTAACCCTAGCACCCTCTCGTCGTCTTCTACCTTAAGCCCACCGGAATCCATGGCCTCTCAGGCCATGGGAGCTTTAAAACTCACCTCCCTTTGCTCTTATACACTTGGTACTTGAAGATTCGAGGTCTGACCTCGAAGGTTTTCACCCAGATCTCCGTCGATTCAAGGTTCTATGGCCTTTCCGGCCTTGCTCCGGCATATCCAAAGCATCTCGAGCCTGGTTCTAACTCATCCGACCAAGATCGGACCTTTTCCAAGCCTTTCTCATTCTAGGGTTCCTCTGAAACCCTGGCTATTCGAGGTTTCTCTAATTGTTTTCTTAGATCGGTTTTATATCTGGGCTTTACTGGAGTTTTGAAACGTTTTCCCCGATTTTTCTTTCAAAAATTACTCCTCTTCGATTTAGGGTTTCTGAAAGTTTCAAAATATTTCTCTGACTCTTTTTCTTCTTCTCTTTATGTGTATCTGTCTATGCTATGTTCTTATGTTTTCTTTTTCTACCTTGCATGATCTTCTACTGTGTTCTTATGTTTGCATGTTCTTCTACTGTGCCCCGTTCTTTCTTCTACTACGTTTCTATATCATGCCCTCCCATGTTTATCTTGCTAGGTTTCCTTATGTGTTCTTTTGCTGGGTTTTTTCGATACCCCTGTGTTCTTCTACTGTAATTTTCTATTAATTTTAATTCTTTGTTTGCCTTTCACTGGACCTTTGTTTGAGTTCTTTTAAACGTGTTTCTTCTACTGTTCTCTTAAGTGCTATACTACCTCTTTTGCTCTTATGAACTTGTTTAAGTTCCAAGTTTTCTTAAAACATGCTCCTTCTACTCTCACTATGTTTCGAATCAACTTCTTCACTCTGTTGCTTCGAACTTGCTATTGTATCTGTTCGTTTTCTCATAAGTCTCTGAAAGAGACCTCTGAGCCTGGTTCAGTTATTTGTCTTCTCTCCTCTGTGTCTGATTCGAGTTGAAAAACCTAGGATTTGGGGTTTTTGGCGAGTTTGGTCTTGTGTTTGGACTAGGGTTCTATTTAGAGCCCTGGAATCTCTCAAACTCATTTTGAACCTATGTACTGAATTTGAACCTCTTTGTTTATGACTCTGAATTCTTCTATACTAGACCCTTCTGATTAGCATGACAATTCTTTTATATGTGTGTGTTGAACCTTTCTTCAAAAGGCTTTCCAACTTATGATTGAATCAGAATCCTTTTTTTTTTTGGGGTTAATTGAGCGTTACTGATTTTCCTTAAGTAAAACATTTTCTTCACCTTTTCTGACTGGGTTCACTCACACCAAGTATTTGGACTTTTGATTTCGTGGCTGTTAATTGATTCTCTTTCCTTAATTATACAACCGTGTACTGTCAAAACCCTGCCCTTAAATAACTATTATGTATTTACCCCTCTTGTACTGCTTTGAAAAGAGTTTGATTAATTTATTTCCTTAATTAGTTATGCCCGTATGAATCTGAATCCCTTAATTAAGGGAGATTTTCGTGTAATTGATTAGCAATCAGCTTTCAAAATTATTTCTTGCCTTGTTTCTGCCTGCTTTCTACACTATAAATACATGACTCCTTAACACAAGGCAGAGGGATTGAGAACAATCACACACACTCGTAAAATCACAATCACAATTCTCTTCTAAACTTATACTTAGAGCATTCTTGCTTCTTGTCTGCATTTTGGCTTTTACAAGACTACTGCTTCTCTTTACTTGCTTCTTTGAAACTGGTATGTCCTAAAATTAATTTCAGTATCACCCCAATGTGTTTATTTACAGTCCTTGTATCCATGTCTACTTTCTATCCTTTGTAAAGTGCAACATCTGATTTAAAGTGCCTATATGCTATTGCCTGCTTCTCTTCCTTATGAACAATTGCTCCCTACCCCATTACCCCTATGTGTTTGTGAGTGGGGACTTAGGGCATGGCAGCAAGAATTGTTGTCCATGACCTAAGTTTTTGACCCCCTAACCCTTAAGTAGGCTGGAAGGTGTGCCAGTATGTCTCCTTGTTGGGTATGCCCCTTTGCCTGCTCTTTTCTTGTATCTTGTTTCTAGTATGAATCCCCATACCCCATTCCCCTATGTGTGCTGAGTTAAGGTATAGCTTGGCAGTATCCAAATTGCTGTCCAGGGCTGAACCTGACCTTCAATAGGTCTTAACTCCCCAATTCTAACGCTTACAGGCTGGTCAGGGGTGTACCAGCATCCCAATTGCTGGGCATGACCACCAACCTTCCATCGCCCTCCCTAATTCCCCTCTATTGCACTTACATTTACTCCTAGTCTCTAAGTTCTGCCCCCCTCCTATGAGCCTTGCCTTGGGACCTTGAGTTCCCTCTGAACTTGGACATTTGAGGGCTGGCCCTTCCACACTGCACTATATTTCTACAATGATATTTGGGGTGTAAGCATTGCCTGGAGTTCATGAAACTCCTTGGAACTTTGACACATCCCAAATAAGAGAAAGGCTTTGGAAAATCTGGTCCTTGGAAGTTGGTTTATTCCATATGTCAGACTAGGACTCTGAATTAGGCTCTCCTTGGTTGGAATTTTAACTTCTGATGTATTTTATTTATTTATTTTTTCTGGAATAATTCAGTTGTAATAATTTGTAATAACTACGGGGCGTATAGTAAAAAATGGGGGAGGGACTCTCATGTTATGCATATGGGGTAGATACCGTGCTTTAGGTCTACTTCTGCAATCACGATTTGTTCATTACTGCACTAGAAATCATGCCTACAAAGTTCATTCATCTGCATATAGATATCATGCCTATAAGTTGTTCATTATTGCATATAGAAATCCTGTCTATAAGTTATTCATTATTGCACATAGAAATCCTGCCTATAAGTTATTCATTACTGCATATAGAAATCCTGCCTGTAAGCTATTCATTTGCATTAGAAATCATGTCTATAAGTTTTCTGCACTTTTGTATACACACCTTAGGCAGACAATCTATAGGTTAAAAAAATAACAAATGCACTCTAGCTACCATGCCTATAGGATCCCTACACTCTTACAAACGTCCTAAATCAATCACGCTTAGAAAGCATGCCTATAGGGATAACTAAATGAACCTGAATCATGTAGCTCGTTTACAAGTCTAAAATCAGTAGTGAATGTCGTTTAATACCTGCGGATTTTGTTGTCTCTTAAATCAGTAATCTTTCTTTAAACCAGCATGCCTTCTGCAAATGTTAGATACTTCGATTGCAGGCCTTATCTAGGCAAACCTTTAGGTAATTAATCAACTTTGCCAGTCTTTAATAATTACAACCAGTAGGCAGGTCTAATTCGGACTTCTTATCTGAAAATATGTGCTAATTCAGTCATCCTTCCTACGTTAAGTTTAATCAAAGACCTAACCAGTATTTGTAAGTCATGATAAACGATCTGTTTCTTTAAATGAGGAGGCCTGTTTGAGCCTTTAACTGCTACTTGTTCCCCCCTTAATTGCTTATGTGTTTTGTTTGTCGCCTTAGACTTTTATCCTTTTAAACTCTGAAAATCCCAACTCCCTCCCCTTAGGATTAGTAGTCCCAAATGCCTCCGGGACTGATAGGATTGGGACGGGTAATAGCATGCAATAAGCAACGATACTATTTCGCGCTTTACTACCTAAACGGGGTGGGAAAGGGTAGATATGGATATGATGACCAGTGCGCTAATACCACATGTAGCCTCTCTTTGGAGGAGTGATTACTGGGAATTGCATTGATGTGATCCATATTATTTTTAAACCTAGGACTCCCTTCCCTTTATTTGTTTATTCTGTCATTTTTTTTAAAATTTTTCAAGCTGTTTTTCCTCAAAAAATTTGAGCCCCTTTCTATTTTCTTCAAACTTTAACTTGTCTGCAAATTTTAATCCGTCATATTTGAGCCTTTATTCTCTTATTTGTTACTTGTACTTGAAGTCACAATTATAACATGACCGGGAACCACACTAGTGGATCTTGAGGGGTGCCTAACACCTTCCCCTCGAGATAATTTCTAGCCCTTACCCAAACTCTGGTTTTCCAACTCAAAAAAACCCTTTTAGTGTCCTAATGCACTTAATCGTTAGGTGGTGACTCTTCAACCTCCAAAACCCAAATTCCCAAAGGGAATAGAGTTGTCCGCCCAAATGTCGTAAACCCAATTTCGCCTTTAAGGAAAAAGGGGGGCATCGACAGCATGGCGACTCTGCTGGGGATTTCTTTAGGCTTTTACCATTGCATGTTATTTGTGACTTTATTGCTCCTTTATTGCTCTTATTCAATGTCTTTATCTCTCTTCTACTTCGAAACTGACTTGGCTTTTTGTTTTCTTTTCTTTAATGTTTTTACCGCTTTTTTTTCAATATTGTTGTAATCATGAGCAATTATTGTAATTATTATTTTATGAACGTGCAAATACATGACAAATTGTTTGGCTATTGTAACTGCATATTCAACATCATATTCCACTCATGCCAAACAAAATACCATAGCAACGCTTATAATGAGTGGTTGTGCCCTTCCGATATTATTACCCCCTAAATTTGATAAAGGCGTATTTGCGGTAAAACCAGTCGATAAGCGGTGCAGTCGATGGTTCCGTGCCTTTACCTTTTGAGTTGTCCTCTCAAGGGTACCAGTCTAATACCCTATAGAAATCTTACTTTGTTTTAACTGTGCATGCATCACTGTCAAACCTAGTCGAGTCAGTTATGCTGTCCACATAATGATTCTTTAAGATAACCTTGTCCAAGGTCCACTGGGTTTCCTTGGAACCCAAACGGACATCACCATATTTTGTGCATTTATTTGGAGAACTAAATGTCATTTATGCTAATTATTGGTTTAAATAGTCGAGTCCGGCGGGGTAAGGGTCTAACACTTTGTTTTGCAGAAAATGAGGCACGAAGTCCCCAGATTCGGCATGGTAACCAACATTCACCCAAGGTTGCTAAGCTGGTGGGAAGACCTTCACTCCAGTGATCAGACTCTCATCCGCAAATACTTGGGAAATTTGCCTTCTCTTCTGGAAATCCAACCCGACAACAAAATCATAGAGGCTGCAACTCTATTCTGGAATGGCGATAGATCGGTGTTCCGCTTCGGGGACCTTGAAATGACACCAATGCTGAAGGAAACGAAGGAGGACACTTGGCTAGAGCCTATTTGCTGCTGGGACTGCGTGAGCTGGTGAAGCTGTTCGATGGAGCTAAAGATGCCGAGTCTGGGGAAGGTCCTTCTGGGACCAAGTAGTTAGGAGTCTTTCTTTTGCGTTAATGTAATAAGGCCCACGGCCATTAGTGACATCTTATTTTTCTGCTATTTTTTTAGTGTCGTTTTGGGATTCGTCTTATTCTTATCAATAAAATGAGGCATTTAGCATTATAAGTTCTACAAATCAACTTGTCGCTAGGCCTACCTCGGGCTCGAGGCACCCAAATTAGGACACGATTTATATTCTTGCACTATGTGTTTAAATATCGCAACGTTTTCTCCTCATAATCTTTACTAACTTGTTACCTTTTTGTTTTACTTTTTGTTTTATTCCCCTTCCCCAATGGTTAGTCCGTTGCACTCTGGCATCATCATACTCTACAAGATCCAAGGGCCCTCCACCTCCTCCTCCTCCAAGTCCTATCAGAAACAAGAACAAAGGAAAAATGGAAGACTTGGGAAACATCAGGAAGGAGAATTCGGTTGAAAGGGTAGAGACTTCCCAGGGTATTCAGGCTTCCAAGGAAAGTGCCTCCCAGCTTGAACAAAAGTTATTGAAATTTCAGGAAGAACTAGACCAAGTCCAGAATTTGGCCAGCTTGTCATTTTCCCTCACTACCCCAGATGTCAACTTTCCCAACACTCAAAACCCCGCACCCCTACAAAACATCCCGAAACCACAAAATCAACCCGCTCCCCATCACCACTGCAACACATGCCACACTTCAAGTAACACCCCATTACTCATCCCCGAACCACTAAACTCTACAAATGACCATTCTTACCCTCATCACAACAATCCCATTTATATGGAAACTATGCTGCATCCCACGCAACCCATTTCAAGCACACCTGAGTCTGATGACAATGACTCTCTTATCAAGAACCTGGCCGCAGAGCTCAAGAAACTTACTAGCCGAGTCCAGGGTGTTGAAGGAAACAAAGGTATCGAGGGGCTGAATTATGAGGACCTTTGCATCCAACCAGATGTTGAACTTCTGGAGGGGTACAAACCTCCCAAGTTCGAAATGTTTGATGGAACAGGAGATCCCAGAGTCCATTTGAGGACATACTGCGATAAGTTGGTCGGAGTCGGGAGAGATGAAAAGATCCGCATGAAGCTCTTTATGAGAAGTCTGAAAGGGGATGCTCTATCTTGGTACATTAGCCAAGACCCCAAGAAGTGGACAAATTGGGTAGGTATGGCGTCCGATTTCATGGACAGATTCAGATTCAATACAGAGAATGCGCCAGACGTATTCTACATCCAGAATTTAAAGAAGAAACCCACGGAGACATTTTGCGAGTATGCTACTCGTTGGAGATCTGAAGCTGCTTAGGTCAGGCCAGCCTTAGAAGAAGAACAGATGAACAGGTTTTTTTTTCTGAGCTCAGGACCCACAGTACTACGAGAGG
>NW_017676837.1:32554-38302 GCF_001879085.1 Nicotiana attenuata
TGGCAAACTATCAATTCTATTCACCTCACTAACCCCGGAATGTATCAATGCTCCAAAATCTACACTCCATAAAAAACCAATCCGCTCCCCATCACCACTGCTACACATGCCACATTTCGAACAACACCCCACTACTCATTCCCGAACCACTAAACTCCACAAATGATCATCCCCACCACACCCCCATCTATGTGGAAACCATACCACAATATACTCAACCCATTTCAAGAATACCGGAGTCTGATGACAAAGACTCTCTCATCAGAAACCTGGCCGCAGAACTCAAGAAGCTGACTAGCCGAGTCCAGGGTGTTGAAGGAAACAAAGGTATCGAGGGGCTGAATTATGAGGACCTTTGCATTCAGCCAGATGTCGAACTTCCGGAGGGGTACAAACCTCCCAAGTTTGAGATGTTTGATGGCACAGGGTATCCCAGAATCCATTTGAGGACATACTGCGATAAGCTGGTCGGAGTCGGAAGAGATGAAAAGGTTCGCATGAAGCTCTTCATGAGAAGTTTGAAAGGGGATGCTCTATCTTGGTACATTAGCCAAGACCCCAAGAAGTGGACAAGCTGGGTAGGTATGGCGTCCGATTTCATGGACAGGTTCAGAATCAATATGGAGAATGCGCCAGATGTATTCTACATCCAGAATTTGAAGAAGAAACCTACAAAGACATTCCGCGAGTATGCTACTCGTTGGAGATCTGAAGCAGCTAAGGTCAGGCCAGCCTTAGAAGAAGAACAGATGAACAGGTTTTTCGTCTGAGCTCAGGACCCACAATATTATGAGAGGTTGATGCTGATTGAAGGCCAGAAATTCTCCGACATCATCAAGCTATGGGAAAGGATCGAGGAAGGCATTAAAAGTTGTATGGTCACTAATTTTGAGGCATTGCAGGCTACCAACAAGGCTCTACAGTCTGGTGGCACGTCCAAGAAAAAGGATGTGAGTGCCGTGATGGTTGTACAGAGAACAAAATCCCCAATAAAATACCAAACCTACCCAGTATCTCCTCTCACATATCAACCTACCCCTAATTACCAAGCACCCCCGCCTTCCTACCAAGCTCCACCACCTACTTACCAATCATCTCCACCTCCCACATATCAACCTACCTCCCCAAGATATTCCCAACCCGCACCCGTCTACCAAGCCTATAATGCTCAGCCCTCTCACTATCAGTCACCTCCCACCCGCCAAAACTTCCCTAGACCGCGCCCTAACTTCGACCGTAGACCTCCAAAGCAATACACCGCCATCGCCGAACCAATCGACCAGTTGTATGAAAGGCTCAAAGCTGCTGGTTACGTCACCCCTATCCCCGCCATAACTCCAGAAAATCCTTCCTAATGGGTCAACCCGAACAAAACCTGTGCATACCATTCCGGCATGAAGGGCCATACCATTGATGAGTGCCGCTCCCTGAAGGACAAGATTCAGGCCTTGATTGGCAACAAAACCATTGTAGAAAAGGAGCCTGCTCCAAATGTCCGCAACAACCCTCTGCCTGACCACAAAGGGGGAGGCGTTCATATGATAGAAATAGAAGATGATTGGGACCCCAAAGGGTCGATTGGATTGATTGCGGAGGGTGACGATCCAAAGAAACCAATAGTCACTCTTAATCCGATTGTTGTCCAGATCCAGCTTTCTAGGGATGCTGAAGGGAACATATCCACACCGCTCGATCTTGAAGCACCATCTTCCGCCAAGGCGCCAGGACCAATTGAGGTTTGAGTTTGGATCCCCGAAAGCACCTGTTCCATTCGAAGTTGTTGTGTTACCTCCCAAAACAAGGGTACCCATTTCTGTAGCAATGTCAGCCATAACACCATTCCATACGAAGGCCATTCCTTGGGATTACACCACCGAGGCGAGAAGGAAAGGGAAAACCAACTCTGGAGAAGCAATTGCAGCACAGGGTATGACCCGAACTGGTAGGGTTTATACTCCGGAACATCTGGTTGAATCAAGTAAGCAGGCCTCTGGACGATCCACCGAAACTCCTCCTGATGACCTTTGGAGGACGATACAAGCAAAGGAGTACTCAGTCATCGACCAGTTGAACAAGACGCCAGCACAGATATCCATCTTAG
This sequence comes from Nicotiana attenuata, assembly GCF_001879085.1. NCBI lineage: Eukaryota > Viridiplantae > Streptophyta > Magnoliopsida > Solanales > Solanaceae > Nicotiana > Nicotiana attenuata. Next base: position 34,656 of record NW_017676837.1, read on the forward strand.
CTCTGCTACAAAGCTCCGATACACATAAAAAATGCCTTATTAAAAGTGTTGAGCGAAGCATATGTGCCCAGCAACATAACTGGAGGAGAAATGGAAAACATGGTGTCGACGCCCCCTTTTTCCTCGCGAAATCGGGTTCACGACATTTGGGAAGTCAACTCTTTTCCCACTTTGGGAATTGGGTTTTTTGAGAGTTTGGAGAGTCGCCGTGCATTAAGACACTTTTAGAAGAATTAAAGATGCAGACCAGAGTTTTGGGAAAGGGCTTGAAATTTTCTCGAGGAGAAGGTGTTAGGCACCCCTCAAGATCCACTAGTGTGGTTCTCGGCCATTCTACCATTGTGACTTTAGATGTAAAAAATAAACAAGTACAAGAAGTACAAAAGGTTAAAAGAAGTGCTGAATTTTAAAGGAGATATTTTGCAAAAAATAAAAACATGCAAGTGGAGAAAAAGGTCAAGTACTTAGTGCAAATAATCCGAAAAGATCATGCGAGAAGCAGGAATTGAAAATGCAATAGCTTTAAAGATTCAGAAAATTTTATTAAACTAATAAAGAAGGAGAAAGGGGTCCTAGGTTTATACATTACATGGATCATTCGCACAACACTGGTACTCAATTGTACGCGGAGTGTTAACATGTAATCATCATCTCCATGTCTACCCTTCCCACCCTGTTAAGGTATTAAAGCGCGGAACGGTATCGTTTACTTATCGCATGTTACTACCCGTCCCAATCCTATTAGTCCCGGGGTATTAGGACTTCTAATCCTAAAGGGGAAGAAAGGGATGGGGGCCTTTGTAGAGTTTAAAGGATAAAATTCTAGCTCGACATTCAAAACAAGTATCAAGTAAAAAGGGAGGACAAGCAAGCATACAAGGCTCAAATTAACCCCAGAAGTCAAACAATCATTTAGTTTAGCATGCCTTGACAAATACTGATTTGGTCTTAGATTAAATTAAGCAGCGAGCGGACTGGTTCAACACATGTATTTAAACAGAGAGTCTGCATTAGGCAACTCGGATACAGTTGTCAGGTACTGACCCAATTCATTAATTAGCCAACCCTTGTTTATGAGTTAAAATAAAAAACCTAGGCGTAGGATCTATTAATTTCAGGAAAAAGATGCAAAGAGGTACCAGTAGTTTCAGAAAAGATGCAAGTTGATTTTAGAAAAAAGAATTATCAGTTTAAACAAAGAGAAAAGATGCAAACCGATTTTTAGAAAAGAGTTACCAGTTATTTCAGAAAAGATGTAGACTGATTAAAAGGTTTACGAGTTTCGGGGAAGTGCAGATTGGCTATAGGAAAAAGGTTTACCAATTTTAGCGGGCTTCAGAAATAGAAAATTACCAGTTTTAATAAAGACACTAGTTCCAGCAATCGATACTGTTTAAGAACGAATGATGCTATTAAAGACGAGGTTTCCTATAGGCATGCTTTCTATATGTTTACTGATTTTAACACCCTTTCCTGATATCAATAAGAGTCTTATACACATGATGTCTATATGCAACCTTGTTATTAAGCCTATAAACGGTTTGCCTAATGACATTTATATATGCAGAAATGCAAGAGCCTATAGACATGATCTCTATATGTGTCACTACAGAACATGAATGTTAAATCCTATAGACATGCTTTCTAGGTGATTTTTGCGGTAAAGTTAAGCGTTAAATCCTATAGGCATGGTCTCTATGTGATTGAATCAGTATTAAAGACCCTATAGGCAGGATTTCTAGTTTGGATAAAATCCAAATTCATGATTTCTACCCCTTGGATACAAGAAAAGTAAAGAACCCTCCCACACCCTTTTACTATACTCCCCGAGTTTCATACAAAATTATTACAACCCAATGAATCAATCTGGAAATTAAAGGATACATCAAAAGCTAACAGCTAGATCCGAGTAGCCTAATTCAACCTTAATGTCTAATAACATGCGATTGAGCCACTTCTGGGATCCAAATTTCCAAAGCCTTCTCTTTATCCAAGGTGCTTCAAAGTTCCAAGGAATCTCAGGGATTCCAGGCATTGCTTACACCCAGGATACTACTAGAATTAGAATAGTGCAGTGTAAAAGAGACGGCTCTCATGCATCCAAGTTCAGAGGGAGCTCGGGGGTTCAGAGGCTGGCACACCCTGACCACCTGCTTGGTCAAACACATTAAGAGCAGACCCTTGAAGGTCAGATCAGAGTCTGGACAGTGATTAGGACACTGCTAGACCCAAGTCTAAAGCTCAACAACACATAAAGGGGGTAAGGGAAAGGAACTGATTGAGTTTGGGATTCAAAGAATCCAATCCAGAATCATGGACATCAATATTAGAGTGTTGTCATGCCCCGAACCATAACTCACCTATAAAGGGGTATGAGGGTTTGGGATTCATAAAGTATCTAATTCATGACAAACAACTGATAGGATGCATACATAATTTAAATACTGAATTACAAAGGAAAGGGGGGGGGGGGGGAACATGTTACAATATGCTAGAAACAAATGTCAACTAAAAGAATTGGACAGATGTGGGCAGAAGTAAACACATTGTGGTGGAGACATGTAAACTAACTGAGACATACCAGTAGAGAAGCAAAAGAGCGCAGGAGAAAGTAGAGTAAACAAAGTCCACAGCAGCACAAGTAAAAGAGAAATAGTTTTTAAGTGAGAGTGACTTGTGGACTCCGATTGCGTTCTGTGTTCGTGTGTTCAAAGAAAAAGGGAGGAGATATTTATAGCTTTGAAAACGTGTAGAGAAATAAGGTAACAAGTACAAATCTAACAAAAATATAGCATGGTCACAAATTAGAATCAATTAGTATAAGACTCCCCTTTAGTCAGGGAATTCTTATTCAAACGGATACTAACCGTATCCAAATAAGGAAAGGAGAACCAGCCTTGCAAGCAGAATGGCTGTTGCCATAAAAGAAACAGTAAAGTCATACAATAGGCGATTAAGTCTAAGTACAGGATTTGAAATTATTTTTGGAAAGATTCAGTGTGGCCAATCAAAGGAAAAGGAATCAATTAGACTTTGACAGGCTAGTAAAATCACGATCTCAAGGAAGGAAAAGTTTTTTTTAAACCAATTTCGAGTTAAATAAATCAGAGGAGGTACTAAGTATATAATGCATGCACAAATAGCAGACATATGAGGCTAAGTTACGGCAAAAGAAACATCATGCAGCAATAGCATAGAGCAGAGAGTCGAGTGAGAATCACAAGCGTAGAACATATAGAGAAAAGAAATGTTGAAACAAGGCATCAAGTTGAATAATTTCAAACATACAAGCATGCACAAACAACCTCACAGGACTTTGAATAGCCTCCCAAAGAGACTAGTGTTTTCAAATCAGTTGAGTTTAGAGACGACAAACAGGTGAAACAACAAGCAATTTCAGAGTCCCAAGTGAAACCCTTAAAAATTAGGGTTTTCAGTAAACCAAATAGACAGGCTCATCAACTCGAATAAATTCCCAAAATTAGGGTTTTTAACATCAAACAAACCTAGATATGATCAGCGTATGAATCGAATGAAATCTTAACAAACAGACTCAAACAATCACAAAATTAGGGTTTTCAACATGCTTACTCAGATAAGGAAAACAAACAAACAAAGTCAGAAACATGCCAAGAATAAGAGGGGAA
>NW_017676838.1:0-4571 GCF_001879085.1 Nicotiana attenuata
TATTTTAATGATGCAATTAATATGCATGTGCAGGAGTTCAAAGAAGTAAAAAGGAACTATTGGAACGGCTATGTCGAACAAGGAAGGAAATCATTCAGAAGGGAAGCTGCCTGAAATACTTACGATGTACAAGGAAAGAAACAGTACTACATCAGCAAATCAGGATTAGCTCCATGATTTTGGGAAATCAAATCTGCCATAATGGAATAAAGATTCAACGCAATCTGTGATTGACGAGTCAAATCAAATCACTGAAGAACTATTAAAGCTAGAAGATCCGGACAACGGTCAAGATTGGAAGGTCCAACAATCAAGGAAAAATCCTGTCAAACCCGTTATTTGCCGAAGGAAAAGGTCTGAAGAGAAGCAACGGATAGTTCTTTATTCTTGGAAAGAATCAACTTTTTCAAAGGATCAAAACCCTTGGGTTGACAAGCCTTCACCATTGATCCTTGTATAAATTCACAGTGTAACTCCATCCTTAGTATACTTTGATCAAACCAATATAACTCTCTTCATTCTACTGCAAACAAGCATAGTAGCCTATATACATCTGCTGTGTAACAAGTCAGGGATAGAAAGAGGGCATACAACTGGTGAGGTATTGTATCAAACGAGTGCTAGAGAAACTGAGCGACATACATCAAATCTGTACTCAAAAGGAAACTTATTCACTTGAAGAGAAATCTCTTGCAACCCAAGGGGAATGGATTAGGATTCACATTGAATCCGAACCAGTATAAAAATTCCTGGTGTCTTTAAATTTTTGCATTTACTTTCTGCTTATTACCTCGAATTACTATATCTGCAAGATTGCCATATTTAGTCGACTACTTAAGTTTTAAGTCAACTTGTTAACGATTAACTTTAATTATCTACAATTCACCCCCCCCCCCCTTGTACATTCAATTGGTATCAGAGCAAGGCTCACACTTTTGTTTTCTTCTTAACAGCTTGTGAGAAAAAGATCATGGCAAATCAGGTTATCATAGGAGCTCTCTTTCAGGAAGGAACTTCACAAGTAAGGCCACCTTACTTCGATGGACAATATTTTTCCCACTGGAAAATTCGAATGGAAATCTTCACCAAGGCATACGACGTCAAGGTGTGGAGAGTTATCAAGAAGGGAAACTATCCACTGCCTGCCAGCACTCCACCACTCGCTGATCCTGATGACATAGACTCACACACAAAAGAACAACTGGAAGCTGTCCAAATAAATCACAAGGCAAGAAATCTGCTTCACAATGCGATAAGTGGTGAAGAATATGAGAAAATATCTAGCTGTGATACAGCCAAAGAGATGTGGGACAAACCTGAGGTTACCTACGAAGGTACCAGCAAAGTAAAGGAAACTCACATCAATATGCTAGTTCACGACTATGAACTGTTCTCAATGAAGGAAGGAGAATCCATCGAAGAAATGTTTGCCAGGTTCAGTAAGATAATCAGCAACTTGAAAGCTTTTGGCAAACCTTACACCAATGGCAATCAAGTTAGGAAAATTCTCAGAAGTCTACCAACCACTTGGCAGACCAAAGTGGTCACCTTGGAATCTCAAGATCTTTAACAAGTTATCATATGATGAACTTCGAGGAGAGCTCATTGCTTTTGAAAGAACACACCTGAAAAAGACAAATCAAGAGGAGAAAAAGAAAAGTGTTGCATTCAAAACTACTACTTAAGCGGCTAAAAATGAAATTGATGATCCTGAAGCCCTACAAGAAGAAATTGCTATGATGTCTAGAAACATGGATGGACTGATGAGAAGATATAGGAATACAAAGAAAGGGAGATTTCCACCAAGAAGATCTAGACAATACAACGAACAAGATAAGAATGATGGAAAATGCTACGAATGTGGAAAATTTGGACACATCCAAGCGGAGTGTCCATAACTGAAAAGGAAGATCTCTAGAGGATTAAACAAAAACAAATCATTTGGAAGCTGGCGCGATGAGCATGACTCAGACCGTGAAGAAATAGCAAATCTCTGCTTCATGACAATCCTAGAAAATGAGATCAACAAAACTTCAGGATGCTGGACAGATGAAGATGATTCAGACGATGAAAACTGTTTTATGGCAAGAGGAGAAACTAGCGAGGTAAGATCTTATGACTGTGATAGATGTAATGAATTGCAGGACATTCTTGATTCCACCTTAAAAGAGTCTCAAAAAATGATGAATGAGCTTAAGAAACTCACTATGGAAATCAAATATTGGAAACTCAAACATGAAGTATGTGAAATTGAAAAGGACGTACTTCAAGAAGAGTTTGAGGAATTGCAAATGCAGCTTAATAGCTTACGCAAATCCACCAGTCACAGTTCTGTTAGGTCAAACCAGACGACTTACAAGTCAACTAGAAAGGAACCAATCAGAACTAAATCGACCAAAATCGGTCAGACCAGTCGACTTACAAGTCAACTGGAACGGAATCAGCTAATCTCATGATAGCTAGTTCCAATGCTTATGAAAGATCTGAAAACACGTCTGCGGCTAAATGTCACAACTGTAACAAAAGTGGGCATAAATATTCTGGTTGTCAATTTCGTAAACATCATATGTCTGGATGGGTTTGGAAACCTAAAAACTCTGAACCCAGTAACACTAACTCACCAGGACCCAAGAAAGCTTGGGTACCTAAAAGAAAGTAATTATTATGTATTACAGGAACACCACAGAATAAGTCGCAAAGGAAAATGGTACCTAGATAGTGCGTGTTCCAATCACATGACAGGTGACAAAAATTTTTTTAAGGAGGTTACAAAGATTGATGGAGGAAGCGTCAAATTTGGAGATGATTCAAGAGGCAAAATAGTTGGAACTGGAACTATTCCTTTCAACAACAACTGTGACATTACTGAGGTAAAGTTTAAGAGAACAGGCTGTGCCATATAAGACGAATCAGGTAAAATAATTCTTCCTGGAAAAAGGTACGGAAATGTTTACATACTTGATGGATTTGAAAATATAGATGGTCACATTTGCTTAACTTCTATATCTGATGATCCCTGGTTGTGGCACAGAAGGCTAGGACATGCCAACATGCATTTGATTGAAAAATTATCCAAGCATGATTTAGTTATTGGCTTACCTAAACTGAATTTCTCTAGAACTCATATTTGTGATGCATGTCAGATGGGTAAGCAAACTAGAAACTCTTTCAAAAACAAAGACATAGTGTCTACTTCAAAACCGTTGCAATTACTTCATATGGACTTATTTGGACCTACTAGAACTGCTAGCATAGGAGGCAAGAAATATACATTTGTTATTGTTGATGACTTTTCATGTTTTACTTGGGTAATTTTCTTATCTCATAAAGATGAAGCCTTAAGAAATTTTGAAGTTTTCTGCAAGAGGATTGAAAGAGAAAAGGGCTATCTGATCTCAAAAATCCAAAGCGATCATGGAGGCGAGTTTGAAAGTAAAATATTTGAAGATTTCTGTAACGATCAAGGTTACACTCACAATTTCTCCGCACCCCGCTCACCACAGCAAAATGGAGTTGTGGAAAGAAAGAACTGGACACTTCAAGACATGGCAAGAAACATGTTATTAGAACATTCACTCCCAAATCATTTCTGGGCTGAAGGTGTGAGTACTGTGTGTCACATTCTCAACCGTTGTCTCATAAGGCCTATTCTGAAAAAGACTCCCTATGAACTCTGGAAAGGTAAACGTCCAAATATCAGTTACTTTCATCCATTTGGAAGCAAGTGTTTCATTCATGACAATGGTAAAGATAATCTTGGGAAATTTGATCCAAGAAGTGATGAAGGTATCTTTCTTGGTTATTCATTAAATAGCAGATCTTTCAGAGTCTTTAATAAACGTACTTTATGCGTAGAAGAATCTGTTCATGTTATATTCGATAAAAATAATCCCTTGGTCGAGAAAGGCATTAATGCAGGTGACGAAGATCAAACTCAAGTAGTTCAGGACAAAGGAAAATCACAGGAGTCAACTAATCCTGCAGAAATGGTTGAGTCGACTGAACAAATTAGCAATAACACTCCAGAACAATGCACGGAGTCAACTCCAAGCACTGTTCGACTAAATGAATGGAGAAATGAAACTGAATATCCACAGAAATATATCATAAGAGATCCAAACGAAGGAATGAAAACCAGGGCTGCCCTTAAAAAGAAAGCAAACATTGCTTTGATCTCTCAAATAGAGCCAAAAAAGGTAGAGGAAGCTTTGAAGGATTCAAGCTGGGTGAAAGCCATGCAAGAAGAACTAGATCAATTCAGCAAGAATCAAGTGTGGAAGTTGATACCCCGACCTGAAAATGTATCCGTCATTGGAACAAAATGGGTGTTCAGGAGCAAACTGAAGAGGACAAGTCATAAGGAACAAATCCAGATTAGTTGCTCAAGGCTACTCACAACAAGAAGGAGTCGACTACGATGAAACCTTTGCCCCAGTAGCTCGATTAGAGTCTATACGAATCCTGTTAGCTTATGCATCATTTAAGGGATTCAGACTATTTCAAATGGATGTCAAAGACGCGTTTTCTGAATGGATTCATCGTAAGAGGTAAGTTTTGTTGAAAACAAACCC
>NW_017676838.1:6210-22829 GCF_001879085.1 Nicotiana attenuata
TCTGTCGTTGCTCTGGTTTCCCTACCCTCTTTAAGAATGTCTGGCCTGAGAATTTTGAAATCACCTTTGACCAGGCTAAATAGTTGTATTGCTGAAAATCCCTTTGAATCTCTTCCCAATCAATTAGGGCCTAGTGATGTGAGCTTTGAAACTAGGGTTCTTGCCCACATTGTTGCAACCACTCTTCTCCCCAGAACTGGTTCCTTCTCAACCCTCTCTCAAAGGGACACCTTCTTTGTCTACTGTCTCATCTCCAAACTCAAAATCAAGCTGTCCTCCTGGGTCATAAATTTTATGATTGAGAGTGCTGAAGATCCAACCAGTCTTCCTTTCGGTATGGCCATCACCCACATTCTGGAAGCTCATCAAATTCCGCTTTCAGACTATCCCTTTGTTCCTGTCTTCAAGTGCTACAACTCTAGAGCCTTCTCGAGTATGGGGTATGTGAATGTCAAGGGTGCCTGGGTTAAGAAGGGGGAAAGTGATGCAAAGCAAACTCCTGTGGAAACCAAGCCTTCGTCTGCTGTTCTGCCCTCTCCCATTCCTGCCAACCTAAGTGAAAAGCTCAGCTCCATTGACTCCCAACTCTTAGACATCAAGTCTCTTCTGTCCTCCACTCAGTCGACTGTGGATGCTATTCATGCTATTTCAAAGGAAACAGGGTCAGATGTGTCTAAAATCAGGGTAGCTGTGCAAAGGGTACGGGAGAATGCGGTTAAAGCCTTCAAGGAGGTGCACGACAGGCTGGATGGAATGAGTATTGCTGCCAACACCAGCTTTGATCAGTTGAAGGAGGCGATTTGCAACACTCTTACTTACTTTCTGCGTCGCTGAGATGGATGTGTTTTTCAGACAATATTTTTTGCTTAAATCTTGTTTTGGCTGTGGTTGGGCTGTGCCCGTGGATGTTTTTCTTTCTTCTTTTGCTTATGTGGATAATATTTTTGCAAAAACTTGCTGATCCCTCTTTGCTGATGTCAAAAAGGGGGAGATATATATTCTGGATTATTATATGTGCAGGTTCACGTCGACTATGCATACATAGGGTCCACATATGTATTCTTTATTTGTTATACAGGTTAAGTCGACTATGCTACATGCATAGACAGTACTTCTTATTCTTTGAACAGGTTAATTCAACTATGCTGCCCATGCATACATAAGACTATATAGGTACAAGTCGACTGCACACATTGAGGGGGAGATCAAGTTCAGTTGACTACACACATTGAGGGGGAGCCAAGTCGGCTAGTACTAAACAGGGAAGTCAACTGTTGGTTACATCCTTACATTTATGTATATTATTTTGCCATCATCAAAAAGGGGGAGATTGTTAGATCATATTTTAATGATGCAATTAATATGCATGTGCAGGAGTTCAAAGAAGTAAAAAGGAACTATTGGAACGGCTATGTCGAACAAGGAAGGAAATCATTCAGAAGGGAAGCTGCCTGAAATACTTACAATGTATAAGGAAAGAAACAGTACTACATCAGCAAATCAGGATTAGCTCCATGATTTTTGGAAATCAAATCTGCCATAATGGAATAAAGATTCAACGTAATCTGTGATTGACGAGTCAGATCAAATCACTGAATAACTATTAAAGCTAGAAGATCCGGACAGCGGTCAAGATTGGAAGGTCCAACAATCAAGGAAGAATCCTGTCAAACCCGTTATCTGCCGAAGGAAAAGGTCTGAAGAGAAGCAACGGATAGTTCTTTATTCTTGGAAAGAATCAACTCTTTCCAAGGATCAAAACCCTTGGGTTGACAAGCCTTCACCATTGATCCTTGTATAAATTCACAGTGTAACTCCATCCTTAATATACTTTGATCAAACCAAAATAACTCTCTTCATTCTACTGCAAACAAGCATAGTAGCCTATATAGATCTGCTGTGTAACAAGTCAGGGATAGAAAGAGGGCATACAACTGGTGAGGCATTGTATCAAACGTGTGCTGGAGAAACTGAGCGACATACATCAAATTTGTACTCAAAAGAAAACTTATTCACTTGAAGAGAAATCTCTTGCAACCCAAGGGGACTGGATTAGGATTCACATTGAATCCGAACATAAAAATTCCTGGTGTCTTTAAATTTTTGCATTTACTTTCTGCTTATTACCTCGAATTACTATATCTACAAGATTGCCATATTTAGTCGACTACTTAAGTTTTAAGTCAACTTGTTAACGATTAACTTTAATTATCTACAATTCACCCCCCCCCCTCTTGTACTTTCAGAAGAATGCAATAAAAATGAGAAAGGGATAAGATTGCACTTATTCAAAGCCTACAGATATGCTACGATTCCAGAATATTATGCAAGCACGACGTCAAAAATTGTGGGTGATTAATTAAAGAATATGGTTGAGATAAAATATCCCCCACGTGGCAGCAAACTAATTCAAAAATTGTGACTCATAAGTCACTATATGTGGCAAGTCTTAAGGAAGTAAGTCATTTTCATTTTAATAAAGGAATGACACATGTACATGAGTCATATCCATCCCTTAAGAAACATAAGTCAAATACCCATTCTTACATGCATCTAAACATAAGTGTTTGTATATTACAAACAGAAGTCACGAATCTAAGTCACATATGTAAGATAAGACCTTCAACAATTCAAATCAAAGTGAGATTTTGCAATTATAATAGACTACGGTGCAATCTTTCTCAAGAATATCATACAAATTTTTCCTTACTCCGATCTTGCTGTTACATGTTGTCGCAATTGACGTGTGTTAGAGGGATTGTCAAGAGAATCGACTCAGGTATGTTAAGGCTATCCCTTCTTTCTTTTTGGCATGATCCATACGACACGGACAAAACGAGCAAATGCACAACTTCCATATATAAATGACTCTATTCATAGAAATACTAGGGGTGTCTATATTCTTGATTCCCCATGTAAATTATTACTATATCTTCTGTTCATGGGTCTCAGAAAAATACGTATTCGATAAAGTTTATCCGACATGCATATTATTTTTTTGACATTCCGAGAAATCTTATTAACATATTTCTTATGTGTTTCATGCATTTATACATGTACATTGACACATGACCAGATGGCGTTATATACGCGTAAATATATATATATATATATATATATGGTAAAAGGTTACGGCGCTATATGCACCACCACCTGATCAGCTGGTATACGTTGATGATTTGCCCATAGTGGCCGAAATGATATGATGGGATGCCCTCAGAGGCTTGATGATGTTATGAACGCATATACCTATGCATGGTATGAAATTTATACGCATATGCATGATATTTTAAATATTAAATGATTCACAGAGCTATTCAGACTTACATGTCGAGTCCTTTACTCCATGTTTCTATCATGACTTTTATTTACGGATGTTCATTCCTTACATACTCGGTACTTTATTTGTACTGACGTCCCTTTTGCCTGAGGACGCTATGTTTCATGCCCGCAGGTCTCGATAGACAGGTTTAGAGTCCTCCAAGTAGGCGATCAGCTCAGCGGAAGATGTTGGTGCACTCCATTTACTCCGGAGTTGCTTGTTTGGTCAGTATGATTTAGATGTGTATTGTTTGGTATGGCGGGCCTCTGTCCCGACCTTTATGACAATTATGTATCCTTAGAGGCTTGTAGATATATGTCATGTACGTAAAAGATTGTATTGCCTTGTCGGTCTATGTTCAGTGTACGAGTGGTTATTTTGGTCTTGGAGGCCCATATGTCTTATGTATAAGTTGGTATTACATGTTGTATTCTACCTATTTCATGACAGCCTCTCCGGCTCAGTTATCTATGATAGTATGATACGAAAAGATATGTTATGTTGGTGCTTGATTGAGTAAGGTACCAGGTGTTAGATCATGTTTTAATGATGCAAATAATATACATGTGCAGGAAATCAAGTTGAAGAAGTAAAGAAGACTGCTCGAATGGTTCATGATGAACAAGGGAAGAAATCAATCAGCATGTGATCAGCAAATCTGGATTGGTCTCGGAAATCTGGGCACAATCTAATCAATGAATCAATCAGCAATAATAATGATTAGCTGAGCTGGAAAAAATAAAATGAGCCTTGGTCAAAGGCACGAATCATGGGCAGAATCACGGAAGACTAAAGGATACGAGGAGATCTGGAAAACGACCACATTTGGAAGATCCAACAATCAAGGAAAGTAATCAAGAGAAGAAACGGCTCATTCCTTATTCTTGGAAAGAATCAATTCTCTCCAAGGATCAAATCTCTTGGGTTATCAAGCCTCTACCATCCATCAAAGTATTTATACACCCTTGTAAACCCTAACTTAGATATACTTTGATCAAACCAAGTCACTCTCTTTATCCTACTGCAAACAAGCATTGTAGTTCACTAAGATCTGCTGTGTAACAAGTGAGGGATAGAAAGAGAGCACACAACTGGTGAGGCATTGTATCAAAAACGAGTGTTAGAGAAACTGAGCGATATACCCCACATTTGTACTCGGAAGAAACTAATTTACTGAAGAGAACTCCCTTGCAACCCAAGGGGACTGGATTAGGATTCACATTGAATCCGAACCAGTATAAAAACTCCGGTGTTTTTAATTCCTGCAATTATTCTCTGCATTTTACTTTCCGTTACCATATCTACTAAATTATCATATTTAGCTGACTACTTACGTTTTAAGTCAACGTATAAGTAATTAATTTGAAGTATTTACAATTCACCCCCCCTCTTGTACTTTCAATTGGTATCAGAGCTTGGCTCACATTTTACCTTTTGCTTAACAGCTTGTGAGAAAAGATCATGGCAAATCCAGTTATCATAGGAGCTCTCTTTCAGGAAGGAACTTCACAAGTTAGACCACCATACTTCAATGGACAACATTTCTCTCACCGGAAAGTACGAATGGAAATCTTTGCTAAAGCATACGATGTCAAAGTCTGGAGAGTCATTAAAAAGGGAAACTATCCCCTACCTGCTAGCACTCCACCACTTGCTGATCCTGATGATATAGATTCATACTCAAAGGAGCAACTGGAAGCGATACAAGTGAATAACAAGGCAAGAAATCTGCTTCACAATGCTATAAGTGGTGAGGAATACGAGAAAATATCGAGTTGTGATACAGCCAAAGAGATGTGGGATAAACTTGAGGTCACCTGTGAGGGAACCAGCAAAGTAAAGGAAACTCACATCAACATGCTAGTTCATGACTACGAACTCTTCTCAATGAAAGAAGGAGAATCCATTGAAGAAATGTTTGCCAGGTTTAGTAAGATAATTAGTGACTTAAAGGCATTTGGGAAGCCCTACACCAGTGGTGATCAAGTCAGAAAAATTCTCAGAAGTCTTCCAACCACTTGGCAGACCAAAGTAGTCACTCTGGAATCTCAAGACCTAAACAAATTGTCCTATGATGAACTGCGAGGAGAACTTATTGCTTTCGAAAGGACGCATTTGAAAAAGACAAATCAAGAGGAGAAAAAGAAAATAGTTGCATTCAAAACCTCTACTGAAATGGCTGAAAATGAAATTGATGATCCTGAAGCTCTACAAGAAGAGATTGCTATGATGTCTAGAAATATGGATGGGTTGATGAGGAGATACAGAAATACAAAGAAAGGAAGATTCCCACCAAGACGATCCAGGCAATACAATGAACAGGATAAGAACGATGGAAAATGCTACGAATGTGGAAAATTTGGGCACATTCAAGCAGAATGCCCAGAACTGAAAAGGAAGATCTCTAGAGGCTTCAACAAGAACAAATCCTTCGGAAGCTGGAGCGATGAGGACGACCCAGACCACGAAAAAATAGCAAATCTTTGTTTCATGACAATTCTGGAAAATGAAATAAACAAAACCTCTGGATTCTGGACAGATGAAGATGATTCAGATGACGAGAACTGTTTCATGGCACGGGGGGGAACTAGTGAGGTAAGATCTTATGACTGCGAAAGATGTAATGAATTGCAGGATATTCTTGATTCAACTTTAAAAGAGTCTCAAAAAATGATGAATGAACTTAAGAGACTCACTAGGGAGGTTAAAGACTGGAAACTCAAACATGAAGTATGTGAAATCGAAAAAGAGGTACTTCAAGAAGAGTTTGAGGAGTTGCAAATGCAACTTAACAACTTGCGCAAATCCACCAGTCATAGTTCTGTTAGGTCAAACCAGATGACTTACGAGTCAACTGGAAAGGAACCAATCAGAACCAAGTCGACCAGTTGGTCGGACCAGATGACTTACAAGTCAACTGGGAAAGAACCAGCTAAATCTAAGTCGGCTAGTTCTAACACTTATGAAAGACCTATAAACAGGTCTGGAGCTAAATGCCATTACTGTAATAAAAGTGGGCATAAATATTCCGATTGTCACTTTCGTAAATCAAATGTGTCAGGATGGGTTTGGAAACAAAAAAATTCTGAACCTAGTAACACTAACCCACCAGGACCCAGGCAAGCTTGGGTACCTAAAAGAAAGTGATCATCTTGTCTTGCAGGAACACCACAGAGTAAGCCGCAAAGGAAAATGGTATCTAGATAGTGCGTGTTCCAGAAATATGACAGGTGACAAAAACCTGTTCAAGGAAGTTACAAAGATCGATGGAGGAAGTGTAAAATTCGGAGACGATTCAAGGGGCAAAATAGTTGGCACTGGAACAATTCCTTTCAATAACAACTGTGACATTACTGAAGTATATCTCGTTGATGGCCTAAACTACAATCTCTTGAGCATAAGTCAACTCTGCGACTCAGGATATGAGGTAAAGTTTAAAAGAACAGGGTGTGCTATTGAAGACGAATCAGGTAAGATAATTCTTCCTGGAAAAAGGTATGGAAATGTTTATATACTTGATGGATTTGAAAAGATAGATGGCCACATTTGCTTATCCTCTATGTCTGATGATCCATGGTTATGGAATAGAAGACTTGGTCATGCTAGCGTGCATTTGATTGAAAAACTGTCCAAACATGATTTAGTTATTGGTCTGCCTAAACTGAATTTCTCTAGAACTCATATTTGTGATGCATGCCAAATGGGTAAGCAAACCAGAAATTCTTTCAAAAATAAAGATATAGTATCTACTTCAAAACCTTTTCAATTACTTCATATGGATTTATTTGGGCCTACTAGAACTGCCAGCATAGGAGGTAAGAGGTATGCTTTTGTTATTGTTGATGACTTTTCACGTTTTACCTTGGTAATCTTCTTGTCTCATAAGGATGAAGCCTTAAGAAATTTTGAAGTTTTCTGCAAAAAGGTTGAAAGAGAAAAGGGATATCTGATCTCAAAAATTCAGAGTGACCATGGCGGAGAATTTGAAAGCAGAGCTTTTGAAGACTTCTACAACGATCAAGGATACACTCATAATTTTTCTGCACCACACTCACCACAGCAAAATGGGGTTGTGGAAAGGAAGAACACAACTCTCCAAGACATGGCAAGAACCATGCTACTAGAACATTCATTTCCAAACTATTTCTGGGCAGAAGGCGTAAGTACTGCTTGTCACATCCTCAACCGTTGCCTCATAAGGCCAATTCTGAAGAAGACCCCTTATGAAAGGTAAACGTCCAAATATCAGTTACTTTCATCCCTTTGGAAGCAAATGCTTTATTCACAATAACGGTAAAGATAATCTTGGGAAGTTTGATCCATGAAGTGACGAAGGTATTTTTCTTGGTTACTCGTTAAATAGCAGATCTTTTAGAGTCTACAATAAACGTACTTTATGTGTAGAAGAATCTGTACATGTTATATTCGACGAAAATAATCCCTTGGTCGAGAAAGGAACTATTGCAGGTGACGAAGATCAAACTCAAGAAGCTCAGGACAAAGAAAAATCACAGGAGTCGACTAGCACATCTGGGGTGATCGAGTCAACTGGAGAAAATAGCAGCAATACTCCAGACCCACAAGTCGAGTCGACTACAAATATAATTCGACCAAATGAATGGAGAAGCGAACCCGAATATCCTCAGAAATTTATTATAAGGGATCCAAACGAAGGAATGAAAACCAGGGCTGCCCTCAAGAAGAAAGCAAATATTGCATTGATTTCTCAAATTGAGCCAAAAAAGGTAGAGGAAGCACTGAAGGATTCAAGCTGGGTGCAAACTATGCAGGAGGAATTTGATCAGTTCAGCAAGAATCAAGTGTGGAAACTAATACCTAAACCTGAAAATGTGTCTGTGATCGGAACAAAATGGGTATTTAGAAACAAATTGAACGAGGATGGAAAAGTCATAATAAATAAAGCAAGACTAGTTGCACAAGGCTATTCGCTGCAAGAAGGAGTCGACTATGATGAGACTTTCGCCCCAGTAGCTCGTTTGGAGTCTATACGAATTCTTCTGGCATATGCATCCTTTAAAAGATTCAGGCTGTTTCAAATGGATGTTAAAAGCGCCTTTTTGAATGGATTTATAGAGGAAGAAGTTTTTGTAAAACAGCCTCCAGGCTTTGAGGATTCAAAATTTTCATACCATGTATACAAGCTTACCAAAGCACTGTATGGGTTGAAACAAGCTCCACGTGCCTGGTATGATAGGCTGAGTACCTTTCTTATTGATAATGGCTTTACCAGAGGTAAAATAGACACTATCATTATTCAAATTTATGTTGATGATATTATATTTGGTAGTGCTAACCCTCTTATGTGCAAGGAATTTTCAAATCTTATGCAAAGCGAGTTTGAAATGAGCATGATGAGTGAACTCACATTCTTCCTTGAGCTACAAATCCAACAAACCAAAGAAGGAACTTTTATTTGTCAGACCAAATATACAAAAGAACTGATTCAAAAATTTGGTATGAACAATGCAAAATCAATTGGCCCTCCTATGAGCCCCGCTACAAATCTAGACAAAGATGAACAGGGCACCCCAGTTGATGAAACCAAATACAGAGGAATGATTGGATCACTGCTATATCTGACAGCAAGCCGACCAGATATTATGTTCAGCGTATGTAAATGTGCCAGGTTTCAGTCAGCTCCCAAGGAGTCACATTTGACTGCTATAAAGAGAATCATTCGATATCTCATTGGAACCGTATCTCATGGATTGTGGTATCCTCGCTCTAACTCTTTTAAATTAGAAGGTTTTTCAGATGCTGATCTTGCAAGTGATAAAGAAGATAGAAAGAGCACAAGCGGCACTTTCAATTACTAGGAAAGGCATTAATATCCTGGAACAGTAAAAAGCAAGCATCAGTCGCTTTGTCCACTACTGAAGCTGAATACATTGCTATTGGACAGTGTTGTGCACAACTACTGTGGATGTCTCATCAATTGGGTGACTATGAGCTTTCGTTTAAACCTATACAAATTTTTTGTGATAATTCTAGTGCTATTTGTCTTTCAAAAAAATCCTGTGCATCATTCTAGAGCAAAGCATATAGATATTAAGCATCATTTTATTAGAGATCATGTTCTTAAGGGAAATATAGAAATAGCTTTTGTTGGCACCTCTG
Organism: Nicotiana attenuata; assembly: GCF_001879085.1. Classification (NCBI taxonomy): domain Eukaryota; kingdom Viridiplantae; phylum Streptophyta; class Magnoliopsida; order Solanales; family Solanaceae; genus Nicotiana; species Nicotiana attenuata. The sequence continues at coordinate 15,671 of NW_017676838.1, forward strand.
CTCAATTAGCCGATATTTTTACTAAGTCTTTGTTAGAAGAAAGATTCTGTACTTTGAGAAAATTACTTGGTATTATTTGCTTTTCTAATAACTCTTAGGACCTATGTGCTCAATTACTTTTAAGTGCTATAATTGTCCTTTTCACATGCATTAATTACGCCTCCGATTTTTTCCCTCTCTTTTCACTTCGTTCACATCAGTTCGCAGTTCGCAGATGGAAAGACAATCATCACGTCTTCTCAACTGACAAGTTTTCCTTTTCTGTACTCAACCATTAAAACCCTCTTCTTAAGTCAGAAAACCCTCTCAGTCACTCTCATCTCCATCTTCTCTCTAAAACCTCGAGCAAATCTCCTCTTCTACAATGGCGAAACACTCCAAGAATCCCTCTGCCTCCACCAGAAAAAGTACCCGCTCTAAGGCAAAACCCCCTTCTGCGCCTCCTGAGCAAGTAGACCTAGGGTCTGATCACTCTGAAGGCTCCGCCTCATCTAAGGATGATTTCTCTGAACTCTCCCAACTTCTAGGAGACAAAGCCTTAGGCAAACGACCCGTGGAAGATCCTCCCATTTCATCCACCCCAAAGAAATCAAAAGTTGATTTCTCTACCTCACTTGAGTCTGACCTAAATTTCTGGGATACCCCAAATAGGGATCTTATTATTACTCTTAAGGACAAGCTCGTCGCCCATGGAAGGATCGTGGATCTTGATGATATGGAAGCCCTCAACTGTAAGGTTAAAGAGCTCTTTGTTTATCAAGGGTGGGAAAAATTCCTCTCTATTCCTTTGTCTAAGGTATATGAACCCCTGGTCAAAATGTTTTATGCAAATCTTCGCTCTAGTAAACCAGATAGGCTAGAATCTCTAGTGCTAGGTAAGCGCATTGTTCTTGATTGTGCCTTGTTTGACTCTCTTTTCCAATGTCATTGCTCTGGTTTCCCTACTCTCTTTAAAAATGTATGGCCTGAGAATTTTGAAATTTCTTTTGACCAAGCCAAACAGTGCATCGTTGAGTGTCCCTCTGAAATTCTTCCAAACCAATTGGGCCCCAGCGATGTAAGTTTTGAAACTCGGGTTCTAGCCCATATTGTGGCAACCACTCTGCTTCCCCGTACTGGTTCCTTTTCAACCTTCTCTCAAAGGGATACATTCTTTGTCTACTGCCTCATCACCAAACTCAAACTCAAGCTTTCCTCCTGGGTCATCAATTTCATGATAGAAAGTGCTAAAGATCCCACTAGTTTACCCTATGGCATGGCAATCACTCATATTCTGGAAGCCCATCAAATTTCTCTATCCAACTATCCCTTCATTACTGTCTTCAAGTCCTATAATTCTAGAGCTTTTGCTAGTATGGGCTATGTGAGTATCAAGGGCTCCTGGATTAAGAAAAGTGAGAGTGAAGCAAAGCAGGCCCCTATGGAAACTAAACCTTCATCAGCTGTTCCTCCTCCTACTCTTGTCAGTTCTGAGCTTAGTGAGAAGCTTAGCTCTATTGAATCCATACTCTCTGACATCAAGAATCTTCTTTCCGCCACTCAGTCCACTGTGGGTGACATTCATGCTATTTCAAAGGAAACAGGGTCTGACGTGTCAAAAATCAGAGTTGTTGTTCTCAGAGTAAGGGAGAATGTTGTCAAAGCCTTCACGGAGGTTCACGACAGGCTGGATGGTATGAGCGTCGCTGCAAATACTAGCTTCGAACTCTACAACACCCTTACCTATTTCCTGTGCCGCTAGTGTGGATGTTTTTCAAAACTATATTTTTTTTCACAACTTGTGTTGGTGGTATTGTGGGCTGTGCCCTTGGATAATTCTATTTTTTTGCTACTATCGGCTGGTTCACCAGCCGCTGGATAAACTCTTTACCTTTTCTGCTATCTATGTTTCTAATCACTCTTTGTTGATGGCAAAAAGGGGGAGAAAAGGCCTATGCTATTTTATGTTATTTTGCCTATGTTATGTACAGGTACAAGTCGACTATGTGTCTATATGTGTATGTGTACAGGTCGACTGCACACGTCTTATATGTGTATAGGTAGCATATATTGTATATTGTACAGGTACAAGTTGGTCCAAGTCGACTGCACACATTAAGGGGGAGAATCATGGACAGGTCAAGTCAAGCGTCCATACATTGAGGGGGAGTCAAGTCGACTAGTAAAACATAGGGAAGTCGACTGGTGTTTACTTCTTTACCTTAACTATATTATTTTGCCATCATCAAAAAGGGGGAGATTGTTAAATAATGTTTTAATGATGCAAATAATATACATGTGCAGGAAATCAAGTTCAAGAAGTAAAGAAGACTGCTCGAATGGTTCATGATGAACAAGGGAAGAAATCAATCAGCATGTGATCAGCGAATCTGGATTGGTCTCGTAAATCTGGGCGCAATCTAATCAATGAATCAATCAGCAATAACAATGATTAGCTGAGCTGGAAAAAATAAAATGAGCCTTGGTCAAAGGCACGAATCATGGGCAGAATCACGGAAGACTAAAGCATACGAGGAGATCTGGAAAGCGACCACATTCGGAAGACCCAACAATCAAGGAAAGTAATCAAGAGAAGCAACGACTCATTCCTTAATCTTGGAAAGAATCAATTCTCTCCAAGGATCAAATCTCTTGGGTTGTCAAGCCTCTACCATCCATCAAAGTATTTATACACCCTTGTAAACCCTAGCTTAGATATACTTTGATGAAACCAAGTCACTCTCTTTATCCTACTGCAAACAAGCATTGTAGTTCACTAAGATTTGATGTGTAACAAGTCAGGGATAGAAAGAGAGCACACAACTGGTGAGGCATTGTATCAAAAACGAGTGTTAGAGAAACTGAGTGATATACCCCACATTTGTACTCGGAAGAAACTAATTTACTGAAGAGAACTCCCTTGCAACCCAAGGGAACTGGATTAGGATTCACATTGAATCCGAACCAGTATAAAAATTTCGGTGTTTTTAATTCCTGCAATTATTCTCTGCATTTTACTTTTCGTTACCATATCTGCTAAATTATCATATTCAGCCGACTATTTAAGTTTTAAGTCAACTTATAAGTAATTAATTTGAAGTTTTTACAATTCACCCCCCCCCCCCCTTGTACTTTCACCAGGTGCCCGTCGCGGCCCATCGGTTTGGGTCGTGACATAAGGGTTTTTTTCTATTTACACTATAATATTCGGATTGCAAAATTGTAATACCATAAGCGAATCACAGAGCAAAATATGTGGCAAGCGACCTGAGTATATAAGGAAATAAACCAACTCTAGTAGCACGTTTTAAAGCCGTGCAGATTGTCTCTGCCAAAGTGAAGAATATCACTAGTTGTAGTGGATCGGATGGAGGGGGGAGGGGGTTAGTTGTGGGCCCGGGTATTACCATAAAATTCTAGTATATATGTAGGACCCAAACACGGCCAATGTGACATTGTTCTTGGTTCCTAGATTCCTACTATTGGTTTTGTTTCAACAGTGTGAGGCACATTCACATGTGTTTCTTCCTAACATCATTCCACATAGCCATGTGCAAAACCCTAATATTCTAATATGGCTTCTCTCTGCAGCTACTTTCCTAAGTATGCCATGTTTCACTATAAAAATAAAAAATATGAAGAACTTTGGTTCTTTGTATCTTTCCTTCCTTACAATTAAGACTCACTTCCATATATGAGACAAACTCTAAAGTATATATAGCATGTTTCAATATAAAATATAAGCAACTTTGGTTCTATGAATAGAGGACTCACTTCCATATATAAGACAAACCTAGAGCTATCCCTTAGTTATTAATTTTTGCTACTTTTTAATTTCCTCTCACCCCTCCTCTTTTTATAAGGTTTTAATGTACTTCAAAGTTTTTTTTTTTTTTTTGGGTGTGTTTTTGGTTGAGAAAAAGTAATGCCAGGCACTAAGAAGGTATAAGCTACTATTCAAATAACAACAACAACAGCTCAGTGAAATTCCACAAGTGGGATTTGGGGAAGGTAGTACATACGCAAACCTTACCCCTACCTATAAAGATAGAGAGGCTGTTTCCGAAAGACCTTCGGCTCAAGAACATTAAAAAATGGAGCAATAGAAAAATAATAGCAACAACAAGGTAAAACTACTATTTAAAGAATTTTTCTTTAACTATCACGTTACTTTTACATGTTGTAACACGTAGTTTGTCTTATTTTCAAAATTAAAATTTTAATTTTTATGGAATGTTATATGTAAACATCTTTTTGATGACTTGATAGAGTAAAAACTTAATTAGTTAGAATATGCATAATATTAGTTTAATTCAAGCTGATAACAATTGTCCTTAATTTCGGGAAGTCATTTTGCTCTTTTGTTCTCTTGGTTATTAAGACGTGAAGTTAAGGGAGAACGAAATTTTCTCCTACTTGTCAACAGTATGTGTACAAGAAAGAAGTTAAATTTGGTCTCCTGGTAGAGTAGACTATAATGCTACTATAGTAATTTCCATTTTTTCCTTTTCTATAATGTAGATTGCTTAAAACTTGAAAAATAGTTGAAAGGTGTGAATTTTCCTACCTAATTCTCAATCTAACTTAATTTTCCAATGAAGACAAAAAATATTATGAGTATTATTTTGCTCATTTGTCTAAACTTTCGGAGCAGAGTTATTCGGTACTTTTGCTAGAGTGAGTTAGCAGGTATCCATTAGAATTAGTTGAAGTACTTGCAAGCTGACCCGAGCACCACTACAGTTAGACCTCTCTATAACAGTCATTCTCGATAATATCATTTTACTATAATGGCTACATATATTTTGGAACCAATTTTTCATGTTATATTATCATATATGTTTTCTATAACATCACTTTAATTTAGTAATCAAAAACTATCGGAACAAAAGAGGCTGTTATAGAATTAAAGATTTGAGTATCTAAAAAGGAAGAAGAAGTTGAAAGGTGTGAATTTTCCAACCTGATTCTCAATCAACTTTCAAAACTTGAGCTGAAGTAACCCAACTAATAATAACTACATAGAAATAGACAATCACAACTTTGGTAGTTGAAATTTTAAATCTCATTGGAATATTTTCCGACATAATTGCTCTAATCCAGTTTGATTAATTATGTGGTTACGTACTATCTGGTCCTGAAAAATGAATCTGACCAAGATGTTACATGATCATGATTTTTAGACAAAGAGTTCTTTTATAAGCTTTTTTTGGCAGATTTTTCAAATATATAGTACTGTCTTAATCAGCATTTGCCATATTAATCATAGAAAATCGTCAAAATGGCCCATAAGGGACAGCCTATATAATCCGGATTAATATCTCAAATTCTCAATATGAGAATGAACTAAATATTGGGACACAGACTACCTAAAACTGGACCACCAATATATTTGCCATCAAATGCGCAAGATACTCTAGAATGAATTTATATATATTTCTAGTTAATATATTGAAAGTGTAAAAGAATGTTTCATTATACTATCAGATTACTTGAAAGATAATTAGTTTACATTAAGTTAAATTAGTACCAACAAAGAGTGTGGTGAAATAAATGAAATTCTTCATACCCTTAATTAGAGGTCTTGTGTTTAAAATTCGGGAACGGAGAAATTCTTTCGGCAACGCTTCACTTTTAACGGGTCAGGTCATATGCAGCGCTGTCACAAGCTTACTCCTATTTTTTTTTTTTTTGGTAAAGTTTTTGTAAAAACGAAGAATTTAATTTGATTTTCTCTTGTATTAATCGGGTTGGTAAATACCGACGGTCCTACGCGATGTGAATCCAGATTAGTAGATTCCAAAAGAGCAAATGAAAAAGAAAGAACTTTCCCTAACGGAAGGAAAAGGAGGGAAAAAGCAAATCCGAAGTTATTTTTTCGATGATCAAGATATCACCATATATCCCACAAAATGTGTGCAGATTCGAATTCATTAAATACTGACCATTAATGGCCCATTAATTAGGTCATCTTTAATTTTAAATAAGAAGAAAGGAAATTCTTTGCCAGATAGTACAAAAACCCTTGAATACAAAATATTTTGTTCATAGACAATTGTTTTCCAAAACCAGCTTGCAAAAAGCCTAGAGCAAGTCTAAAAGTTTAGTGGTTAATTAGCCACTTTTAGCAAAGTCTCAACCTCTAATTAGTAGTCTTAAGTTTCATACTCCTTTTTGAGTGTGCATCCTCTCCAATTAAATGAGAGGGGTCACCTTTTAACAACAACAACAACAACAACAACAACAATAATAATAATAATAATAATAATAATAATAATAATAATAATAATAATAATTTAGTATCAGGTATCCATTGGCCTGATTAATTCATATTCGTGCTCAGTAGACCAGGGTAGATATATAGAATGAGTTACGGGTTCGCTCGAATCAGTAGTTTTGACTATGTCTTGCCATGAAAGGCTACTATAATTTAGTTTTTTCATTCATTAGGCTCGAATTCGAAACTTTCGATTAAAAATGGAAGGATCTCGTTCATTCCATCACAATCTATAGCACCATAACTTTCCTACAAACATTTCCTTTACAAGTCAGACCAAGTTCTTGAGCCCCATTAAAGGAAAGATAACTTTAAAAATATTCTCTAATTATAAGCTTCATTGTAGGACCTAATTATAATATAACTCCTAAATCTAGATACATAATTTCAGGTTAACTAACCTCATAATCACCATTAATTATTTTGTCCCTACATAACTATGATGCATGAATTTTTGCCTCCAGCACCACAAACCCAAAAGTTATAAAGTTGAATATAGAGTAACCCAGAAATAATAATTAAATGAAGTCATTGTTTGGTTGACTTTTGAAATAATGTTTATGAGGATATGTATCATAATTACCAAAAAGAAAAAATGATAGTAAGACTGTTTATTACTAGGAAATGTCTATGCCTATGGATATCAAATCACAGTACTACCCTTCTCTCTTAAAACTGACCATCCATTTAATTTTAGTAAACCCTCTCTTTCTCGTATTTGACTGGACATAAATTTAAAAAATAGTTATATTTTTAAAACTTGTAATCTGGAACATACTATGAGGTTTGTATGACCATTAAATCATGTTAATTATTATAAAATAATATGAAAAATTTAAAGTTTAAATTATTTCAGTAATTAAATTGAGTCACTCTCTGGAATACAAAAAAAAAAAAAAAAAA